>NW_015626033.1:57336-58833 GCF_001515625.1 Sinocyclocheilus rhinocerous | reverse complement strand
ATATATATATATATACATCTTTTTTTTTAAACTAATAAAAATGACAAAAACAACAAAATTACTATAATGAAAACAGAAAATATAAAAGAAAAATATAAAAAAAGATTTTAGAGATCGATTAATAATAATGTTAAATATCAACTGTGTTTTTATGGATGGCCAAAAAGTGTCCAACCCAGTTCTTCCTCTTCTTCCTGTGTGTGTAGGTTTATAGTGTTCATGTCCTATCAGATGTATTATGACTACCCACCGCTCACATACCTGGAGTATCCCATCCTCATTGCACAAGGTGAGCACAGCTGACAGACCAGACTCTGATGCTTAAGCACTCCAAATCCAGTCTCAGCTGTAATTTCAATCTTGTGTGTCCACAGATGTCATTGTGCTCCTGTTAATCCTGCACTACAACAGGAACATGAAACACAGCCTCATATACGCAGCCCTGTATCCTTCAGACCCATGCTGTCAGGTTATGCTATTCATCGGAGTCAGAAATAATATCCCAATAGCAATCAAAACCTGCCCAATTTAAAATAAAAAAATATATTTATTGGGTATGATGGTTTTCATTCCTTTACTGTAAGAATCAGGTTTGTGGGTGGATGGCAGTTGCTTACAGTACAGAAGTGGGTGATTGATCTGGCCATGGTGAGAACATGCCACTACTGATCCATATGCATTTGCATTAGTGTCATATATATATATATATATATATACATACATTTAGATAAAAGTTAAAGCATTTTTGCAATTTCTCGGGGAAACAAAATCTTAGAAACTTTTGAATGGTAATAAGAGGTTTTTTTTTTTGCCATCGTCTCTCAGAGTTTGTGCACTTTCATTAGTGCTGGCAGTAAACTGGCACAGCTTCAGTGTCTGTGGCGCTCAAAGGACTCTGGGCAGGTCAGCGCTCTCACCTGGGCTCTGGCCACATATACATGCCTGGGTAAGTGACACGAAAGAAAACCTAAGCACTTCTCCAGTCTGTCGTATTGATATTGATTGTTTGCTCTGTTGGTCAGCACGGATCTTCACCACCGTCATCACCACAGGAGACACACAAGGTCAGTAAGAGCTTCCTGATGGGATGTGAACTGAAGTGAAGTGTTGATTGTCATCTTTATCTTTCATTTCTTTCTTCTCCAGTTCTCATACGGTTTGTCGTCATGAGCATTCTGAACATGTGGGTCACAGTCACAGTCGTCTACTACAAACCTCATGCAGTGAAACAGGATTAAGGGGATGCAACTTTCTGCATACAGTTTATCTCAATATATTCTCTGTCTGCTGTTGGGAGTTTTTTTTTTTATGAAGAAGAACTAAACTAGATTTAGGTCAGGTGCTATTTGGATGTAACACATTTAAAAGATTTAAGGTTTACTGACTTTGGGTAAGTGTGTACAACCAAAAATATTATAATGCTCTGGGTTTCCCAGTTGATTTAGTGCTTGCAAGCCACTTTTTTGGTGAAAATATTAACCGTAGGTGTGCTTTTTA
>NW_015626033.1:56012-56456 GCF_001515625.1 Sinocyclocheilus rhinocerous | reverse complement strand
TATGTATGTATGTTTAATTCAAATATATGTTTAATTCAAAATGCAAGAGTGATGACATATTATTTGCATTTTGAATTGCAATTGGTCTTTTTCAATTAATCTATTTGCATACTGAATTACAATTGGTCTTGTCTTTCTTGCTTCTATCAGACCATTTTTAGCCAGCTTTACACTTTGATACTTATGGTCAGCTTAAAGGGGTCATCGGATGTGACATGCACTTTTACAAGCTGTTTGAACTGAAATGTATGTTGGCAGTGTGTGTACACAACCACACTATAATGATAAAGATCCACCCTTTTTTTTAATCTCGTTAAATCATTTCCCCTTTTTCAAATCGAGCTGATCTCAGATGCCTGTCTGTGTGATGTCACACAGACAGGCCCCTCCCACGATAGTTTGATTGACAGTAGCGTTTCAGCACAGACTGGACTGGTGTCTTAC
>NW_015626033.1:52371-53543 GCF_001515625.1 Sinocyclocheilus rhinocerous | reverse complement strand
TGATCTCAGATGCCTGTCTGTGTGATGTCACACGGCCAGGCCCCTCCCACGATAGTTTGATTGACAGTAGTGTTTCAGCACAGATTGGACTGGCGTCTTACCTTAGACCCGCCCTGAGTGAGCTGTCATCAGTCCACCATTACTTCACCACCGGAGCAGATGTAGACAAGAATGACTCCTAAATGATTGAGGTGTTCTGTTGTTGGATGCAATAATGAACATAGCAGTCGTCATTTACTCCTGACATCTGAGCCGCTGAAGACGCAGTGGATTACGTATGTTTCTGAAGGGAATGCGCCCCCGATCTACCTAAATGCGTCTATGTTCGCGCGAAGTGAGTGTAAGGTTTTTTTAATGAAACTTTGCAAATCGCCTTTCCTAATAATGTGCTAGTTTCCTAATAATGTGCTAGTCTCTCAGAGAGTGGCTCGGAAGAGATGGGCGGGGTCAGCAGAGCTCATTAGCATTTAAAGCTGAATGCAATAAAACTGCATGCTGTAGACAGCTGGTTTTTGACAGTAAAAACGGTGTTGTTTTATACTACCATTGAGAAATTTTAACCAAACTATGTTACAGACTAGGTTGACCCCTTTAACACTTACAAACCAATATATTAAGCGAGTGTGTTTAGTGAGAAAATATTAATAAATAAATAAACTGCTATGCACGCTGGCCTATTGACACTTCTCCATATGTTTTCTTTGATCAGACAGCTATCAGATCGCGAAAAGACCAGGCATAAACGCCCTCAGAAACAGATTTGAGATGGATTGTAATCTGGTCACATAAACCACTTCAGGAGGTTTTTTGAGATGCATTCCTGACACAACTGGACACGTGTAAAGTGTGTGAGAGTGTGTTATACCGGCTCCCCGCTACCGCAACACGCATCTCCACAGATAATGATGCAAATGAAAATCACTGTTCAGCATCACATCTTCAATCTGGGGAATCTTTGCATGTTCAATCCATAGTTATCTTAATTAAAAGCGGTGAACGCTGTTTGCGCTCTTTCAGCTTGAAATCAGCTGACAATAATAAAATGCAGTGATATGTTGCTTTCGGTGACATAAATTTAAAAAAATGTGCATATAGTGCGGGAACTGGAAGGAGATATTTTAAAGAATGTTGGTAACCAAACATGTTTTTTTTTTTTTTTTTTCATACTATGG
>NW_015626033.1:44889-51577 GCF_001515625.1 Sinocyclocheilus rhinocerous | reverse complement strand
TGAGGTGTTCTGTTGTTGGATGTAATAATGAACATAGCAGTCGTCATTTACTCCTGACATCTGAGCCGCTGAAGACGCAGTGGATTACGTATGTTTCTGAAGGGAATGCGCCCCCGATCTACCTAAATGCGTCTATGTTCGCGCGAAGTGAGTGTAAGGTTTTTTTAATGAAACTTTGCAAATCGCCTTTCCTAATAATGTGCTAGTTTCCTAATAATGTGCTAGTCTCTCAGAGAGTGGCTCGGAAGAGATGGGCGGGGTCAGCAGAGCTCATTAGCATTTAAAGCTGAATGCAATAAAACTGCATGCTGTAGACAGCTGGTTTTTGACAGTAAAAACGGTGTTGTTTTATACTACCATTGAGAAATTTTAACCAAACTATGTTACAGACTTTTCATTAAGACTCAAAAGAATCATATCAACTTGTGGAAAATGGGCATCCGATGACCCCTTTTAAGTTAAAGTTTTCCACACTTTTATTTTGCTGCCTTGAAAGCGCTGGTATTTTCTCCAGAACATGCAAATCTATTATGTATTGGGATGTGGGACAGTATTTTTTTTCCAGTATAATTGCTTTAAATCTCATATTCCCGTGAAGGAAAACATATGAATGTTGTAGACTTACAAATGATGAATCGTATTTGATACAAGTATCTATCAGAAGTCTGACCAAATAGTGTTATGAAACCGTAAAAACATTCACTGATTCCAACACTTTCTTATAATTCCTGGTAGTTTTCTTGCCTGTACCTCCCTGCATTTGTACATGTTCAGATATACTGTTTTTTAAGTTGTTATACTGTAAGAAGTTTAGTAACGGTCATTTTCTTCTCAGAAAGGAAAATATATTTTTAGCAATTTTCAAGCTAAAGAACTTAAAATTGATTAATGATATCAGGTTGCTGAACAGACTGTTTACTGTAGTTCATAAAGGGGTGATGTTTGCATACGCTGAAATATGCACTATTTTTATATTGAGCTTCATCTATATTGATCTGTATTTTATGGCGATATAATGAACACATGGTAATTATTAATGCAAAACCATAAACCATAGGACTCTTTTGAACTCTCTAATGTTCTAGTACAAGAAGATTATTACTTAGAAAATGAAAATGATTTCAATAACTATTATATCTAAAGCACAACTAATGTTTCTTTTGCGAGTACTTTAATAGATATGTTCTTTTGTATTTTATAAATCAATAAACATTTATTTTGTGCGAAAATGTGTGGATTTAATTGCAGAATTCAATAGTATTACAAAAAAAAAAAAAGCGATCATGTTTTATAAATTTAATTTTCCGAATTATTCTTCTATGGTAATCAACTGAACACCCAAGATAATCAAGTGTCATTTGAGTGCAATAACTATCAGTACAGATTGTCATGTGTATTGAGAATGTATGCTATTCCTGTGATTAAAGCGGAAAGAAAAGTACGACCACATTGTTTATATTAAAACTTTACTTCCTTTTACTACACAGCTATATACCTATTTAACTCACTACTTTTGTTTACAAAAATAAGCAAATGTTATACAGGGTTTCCAAACAACACGGCTACATATGCTTTTCATTTTATGGTCAAACAGTACATCAATATAAAACATGCAAATCTGGAGGCAGCGCTTTAAAATAAAAAAAGTGCCCAGACCTGTATAAATAGCAAACCAACTGGTAAGATGGCAGGTCAAATATACGCTGTATATTCATATATTTATATATTTAACGTGTAAAAGAACACGGATATGCATTCACAGCACACCCAGAGATACACACTGTTTGCTAGGGTGAAGATACACACAAAAAACAATGACCACTTCAAATCACAAAATAAAAAATCTACAAAATACTTAGTGAATTTAAATGTGGTTTTCAGACATTCAAACACTGTCTTATGAACATTTCAGTTATGTGCTTGCAAAATGAATCCATTTTTGGCGCAAGTCGTAGCATGAGACCCAAAATTTCAACTTTTAACAGCTGATGATCAAATTCATAAGACGACCGGCCAAAAACTGACTGCTGGAAACATTTTAGAAACTCCTGCCACATGCAAAGCTCTCATCTAGATGCTGATCTCTGTTAATCATATCATCATGTCCCGTTAATTAAGGTTCCTCCCTCAAATTACATTCGACTCACACTAGGGAGTGAGCAGCACCGGTGTCCAGGAGAGCATTATGGGATGCATTCATGATCAGAGAAGGTTTAATCAAGCTTTGATCACACAGTGCAGTACACTACAAGAAGAAACACAACCGTTTCATTGCATTTATGAAGGAATGAGAAACATATGTAGTGGTGTTTTCTAGCCGTTTATGTGGTGTGTTGCACTACTGTCTATATTCAGCCATTAAAGACATTAAAAAAATTTTAAAAAACTACGGTCAGACCCAGCTGTCGTCCACATTCTCTGGCCGGTCCAGCGGGGTTCAATCTTAGCGTTCAGGTCAACTCTGGCCTCGAATGAATAATGAAAGTTTGGTGTGACGCTGACCCTTCAGTTCTGTGTAGATCTGTTGTGCTCTTGAAGTCAAAGCAACCGTATGCCCAGAGAATAAAAGCCATATCACGACAGCAAAGCCTTCATCCATATTTGTGCATCTCTCACTTTTTTTGGATTTGCCAAAATGTGCGAAAAGTTACGACAAAGGTCTTTTGTTGGTGTGACAGGAAGAACCCCAAATCACCATGTAGCAGCACCAGAATCCCAATATAAGGTTAACTAGAGAATGAGGGAGAAATCAAGAAAGAGAAAGAGAAAGACAAAGAGAAAGTTAGTTTCACCACATTTTAACCCAAGAGGAAAGAAAAATCCTTCGGTCATTTAAAAAAAACAAAAAAGCACCACAGCGTGTCATCATGCTCAAGAGAAGCAGATTAACACACCTGCAAACACACAACAGGTCTCAAACTTTTATTGCAAAAGGGAACAAAACAGACCTAAAAATAAAAATACTGTTTTGATGCACATTCTCTCATTTAGTTTTTTCCTTTTACAGTACAGCTGAAATGTCTTCTTGATAAACAGTTTGTAAACACGGTAATCAAACAGACTCATTTGTTCAGAAGGCTGTTGGTGGAGTCTTCTCGCCTCATCTTTGGAGTGTCCAGTCGAGGAGGACTAGGGCGAGAGGGTCAAAGGTCAAATAAGAAACACAAGCAGGCCAAACACCAATTCTCTGAACAAACCTCTTCTTCATTAGTAAATGAGAAATGATCGGAGAAACGATTCAGTTTTGCATTGGAGGGCAGAGGGTGTTTATGAGAATTGGTACAGAAACTTCTGTTGGATTATGGCAAATTCTTCATATCCCATCTTGGACAAATCTTTCACACAAATAGTTAACACACTCACATGCTTAAATTTGCTTCAACAGCAAACGAATGCCACTGCACACAAAAAAATAGGCACTCCATGACTCTGTTCCAAAACCAAGTGAGCAGCCTAGAGTTTAGTGTTAGCACAAAAAACATACAAATACTGGATAAAATAGCATTTTCAATTGGATTGAACTGGTTTTTGATCAAGTTTGATAATAAATTACATTTACATTTATAATTAACACCACTTTACTATCATTTTATGGTAACCCTTTATTTTAAAGGGATAGTTCACCCAAAAATGAAAATTCTGTCATTAATTACTCCCCCCTCATGTCGTTTCAAACCCGTAAGAACTCTGTTCATCTTCGGAACACAAATTAAGATATTTTTGATGGAATCTGAGAGCTCTCTGACCCTCCCATAGACAGCAAGGATCCTTACACGATCAAGGTCCAGAAACATAGCAAGGAGATCGGTAAAATAATCCATGTGACATCAGAGGTTCCAAAAAATGTGCACAAAAGAAAAAATAATTGACTATTCAACAATTCGTCTCCTCCACGTTGATCGTGTAAGGACACTTGCTGTCTATGGGAGGGTCAGAGAGCTCTCAGATTCCATCAAAAATATCTTAATTTAATTTACATTTAGCATTTGATAACATTTATGATATCAAATTACTGGAATTACTGACTGTTAAGATTCCCCTCTTGTGTATTACATTACAGCAAATAATCAAAATGCTGCCAAAGTAGGTGGGTTAGGAGGTTTTGGAACAGAGCCCTTTTGTAAGTAGTTACCCTGTTTGAACCCAACACATGCTCCTCAGAAATTAAACGTATGGTCATAATCTACATCATCCACGTCATCCAGAGCCCAGTGCCAGTCCTGAAGCTCCGAATCCAGAGGCCTGCAGGTGGAGGAGAGAGCATTCAGCCAAGCCTTCACCAACCTCACTACAGACTGTCTCGGTAAGGTCTGGAGGTAGTTTCGCTAAGGTGAAGCTACAACTTGGCACATAATTACTATATCTGAGCTAAACCTTAAAAATAAGACTGGCCACTGCTCAATGTCTGCTGAAGCTTTAAAGGCTGTACATCTGTATGCATCTTGAGTTTGGTGAAGATACAGACCTCTATGTGAGAAGTTTGATGCATACTTTTAGTATTTAGCCTTTAAATTCACTGTTACTAATCACAATTAAAAACCTGAGTTGGATACAAAAGAGAAAAAGTGCTTTGTTAATGCCCAAGCTGTCATCTTGCATCCCAAGTTACAAAAAGCAGTCCAGCGTAACACTGTTTAAGCTTTATATCCAGTTAGCCACCATTAGCAAAGACCGTAAATGTTATTCTGCTAGTCAAGCACTGCGATTTAAACCTTGAAAGCTCTTGAATGATGTTACTGAAGCATGCTAAAGCTAAACATCAATACATCCTCCATCCAACTTCCAGGTCGGCCATGTTCTCCTCTCACCCCGTGCTGAACTGGGGGTTGAACGGGTCTGGAGCACAGGGTCTGAGACTTTCCTCTTTCTTGTCCATGTGCTCTTTGTGGCATTTGATCTGGCATCTCTGGCATTCCAGAGCCAGAGGAGGTTTGAACATGTTCCACAGGGGCTTGGTACAGGCCTCACAGTTGGCAGGAAAGTGGTAGAATAAAGGAATAAACTCGTGTCCCTTGTGGTAGATGAAGCCAGATTTCTCCGCACACGCTGTTGGTTCCTTTAGGTTGTGCACAGACCTGTGTATCATATAGAGTAGCACTCTAGTGTGTAACCGGTGCCAAACACGTGTCTAGCGCTTCTGCATTGATTTTATGAACAGCCATCTTAGAATCAAACTTTACAGAACAAGATGGTAAAGGGACAGTTCACACAAAAATGAAAAACAGTAAATTGTCATCATTCACTCACTATAATGTTGTTCCAAACTCGTATGACTATTTATTCCATATAACATAAAAGATATTTTACAATGTCCAAGATGCATTTTTTTTCTATAAAATGAAAGACAGTGACCAAGAACCAGCAAATAATTTTTTTGAAGTTGTAAATTGAGAAAAGATAACTAAAGTAACGTTTTCCAGAAAATACTTTTTACTTTATAAAACTCAATGTGTAGAAAATTTGAGATTTCTTGTGAAATTTGTAAAATTGACTACATTTTCTGAAAATTGTTTCAAATTAAATCCTACACAGATTTTTTTCAGTGTACTAAAAATGTCATCTTGACAGCAAAATGATAATAACAATACTATGGAAGCCTGCTTCTGCCACTGAATAAAAAAATAAAAAGGTAATTGTGACTTTTTTTCCTCACAATTGCGAGTCAGAATTGTGAGATATAAACTCGCAATTCTGAGAACATATCAGTCTATTTTTCCCCTCAGAACTGGACTTTATAACTCGTAATTGCGAGTTTATATCTCACAATTCTGAGAAAAAAAGTCAGAATTGAAAGAAAAAAAATCTGAATTGCGAGATGTAAATGCAATTGCGAGAAAAAAAAGTCAGAATTGTGAAGCAAAAACTCGCAATTACCTTTTTTATTTTTTATTCAGAGTCAGAAATGGGCTTCCATACAATACACAATTTAAGATGTGGCAGAAATTACACTGTGGTGAATAAAATCACGGTTTTCAGGAAAAAAGAAAACAGATTCATGTGTATACACCAATGAACATGTAATTGCAAAACCACTTCAAAAGAGCTTTTTTCTGTTTTTAAACATACTACAGACTTTCTTTTTTTTGTACTGTATGTAAAACAGCAGTTTGGGCATTCTGCTAAACTTATTGTGAGTCACACAGGAATGACTTGAGAATGAGTAAATGATGACTGTTTTCATTTTTGAACAAACTGGTCTGAAAGGATCTGTGAACGAAAACCAGGCCTTTATGTAATCCTCTTACTCTAGAGACTGACTCTGATGAACAACAACCTGGGCAATGTATTTGAACTAACACAGCGCAAACTCATGAAAACACAAGATAAAACTGTACACAGCCATATGATTAACTGAATTTTGCATTAAAAAAGGCATGTCAAGGCGTATTACTCACCTGGGTTTGCCGGAGGGTATTTGTCGGCTGGGTCTCCTCATGGATTGACTGCTTTGTACTTTAACAGGAACTCTGGGAGAGGAGCGGTGAGGGGCTTCTGGTGCTGGAGGTTTTTTAGGGATCTTCTTCATGAGCCGACTAACCCATTTCTGCTGGTACTCCTGAGAAGATGCTAACAGCAGCAGATTTTTAGCCGTAGACACATCGTAGTTCACTAGAGATAAGACACAGAAAAGAAGAGTGGATGAGGAGAACAACAAGTGAATGGGACATGAAAATAGAAATAAATAAAT
>NW_015626033.1:41743-44276 GCF_001515625.1 Sinocyclocheilus rhinocerous | reverse complement strand
GTTGAGTGCAGTGTAGAGAGTAACACGACCCTCCTCCTCCTGTTGGTGCGAGCGAGCGGTCAGTCACGTGTGCGTAGGATGGCCGAACTTAAAGGTCCCCTGAAGTGCCTTGAAACACGCAGCGTTATTCTATGTGGTGACGTAATTTCAACTGAAACAGGAAGTCAGGGTGGGACATATCGAGCAGCCCCGCCCCCTTTTTAAATTAGCCAATAGGGTTTTGTTTATATCTGCATGGGTCAGAGGATAACCAATCACAGCACATTTCGTATTTCAGAAGGCGGGCCTTCATTTGATACAGGAACTATTCGAGCCGTTCATGCCAGACTGGGGAGAGAAGTGTTGTAATAATGTAAAATATGTGAAAAATAATGTGTTTTTTGAACAACCTAGTATGAGAGCCTGTTCTAGTACAACCCCAAAGACTTTGTAAAAGAGCATAATAGGACCCCTTTAAGAAGAATCGCTTTATGTATTCCGCAATTGTAAGTCGCTTTGGATAAAAGCGTCTGCAAAATTACTTAATGTAAATGTATATATATATATATATATATATATATACACACACACACACACACACACATATATATACATACACACACAATTTCATAGTACTTTTGCTCTCTCTAAAAGTAACTCATACTTTAATAAATACTTTAGAACTGAAAAAATAATTTCTGAATATATCCCAGGTTTTCCAGGAGCCAGTGAACCCTTTTTTTACTCATTAAGGTAGTAAAGAAGAGAGCCCTTTCTCACCTCTGCAGGGAGCGATGACTTCCTCTTTCTTGTCCATGTGGTCTTTGTGGCACTTGATGTGGCATCGTCTGCATTCGAGAGCTGGAGGTGGTTTGAACATGTTCCACAGGGGTTTGGTACAGGCTTCACAGTTAGTGGGGAAGTGGTACAGGGTATGAATGAACTCATGACCCTTATGGCAAATGTAGCTGGACTTGTCTCCAGGAAGAGGTTCCAGTTCTTGCTCTTTCTTGCTCTCACCCTCATTAGCGTACAAGATCTGGGGGAAGCAATGATAAGCTATGAGTCCTTAGCTTACAGCCGTTATTCTTAGGATTCAAATATGATTTTATAAAACTTCCCAGGTATCAGGTTCCCTGATACCCTGCCCGTGTTATCTGTGGTACCAATATACCTGGAATATTCTGGGGATCTCTTTGGCGTCAGCGCGATAGACGTCCGTCTGGGTTACTGAACGCACATGGAAAAGTTTACTGTCAAGGGAATACCAGAGAAATTAAGATAATGACAAGATGACAGAAATTACTTAAGTCAGTCAAAAAGATAAAGGGCAATTTCTTTTACACTGGGACAAAAAGAATTTGTGTAACCAAATGGATTTAAAGAGTAAAAGGACTCACTCTATGTCCAAAACCATGTAAGGATTGGACTGCTCTTTGTCCTGCTCGCTGTTGTAGAAAAGAATCTTTTTGCTGCTCACCACAACATACTAGAGGAGAGAAAAGAAACAAAAGACTCACTGAATCCTGCATGATAGGGTTGGATGGGATTTCTAATGCAAGGGTATCAGTGTCTAGCACTACAACTCTAGTGCTTTAGCTCCTGTTTGCAAAGTCACTTGAGGTTTAGGTTTAGCCCAGGTAATTAGTATTTGTCATGTGGTTGCAGACAACATGAGTTAATAATTAAAATAGGACAGGTTTATTAAATAGTTAAGTAGTTTATTCACTCACTATAACAGCATAGTGTCATTTTAGTATTATTGATATACTTTATTATTTTTTAATATTTTGAAATCTTTTATTCTTATATTTCATTTTAATTATAGTTTAAGTTGTAGTAATTTTGTTATGTGCTTGCAACCTTTGTTTTTTGTATTTATATTTAGCTTTCATTTATTTTTTTATTTCAGTTTTTATTTCAGTAATTTTAATACTTCAGTTGTAGGGATGTAGCGGTATGAAAATTTCTTATCACGATTATAGTGACCAAAATGATCACGGTTATCGGTATTATCACGGTATTGTTAAAATGTGCTGGAAATGTTCAAAAAGTACTGACACACACAAATCATTTCACCAAGTTTTATATTTAAAATCAACAAACAACAAATAAAATGAGTTTTTGTTTGCATAATCACTAAAACAATAACATTACCAATGATGTTCGGATTTTAAATGACAACTTGACTGACAACAGTTTAATAGCATGTTGAAATATCTAATGTAAATGTTCAAATAAAGCTTTGAAAAAGTTTCATAAAAAGGTAAACCTCACATTTCAGCCTTTAAATAAAAAAAAGATACAAGTCAAAATGATAACTGATTAATAAATGATTATATGTATTTATCTGCTCCATAAATAATACTAGATACCTTATTGTTTAAATGTGTAGAATCCACATAAGCTTGTTTTTCATCAACCGGTCAAAATTTACAGCAGGGCATGCAAATTCGATCCGTTTTTTGATCTACACAACTTTCACTTTTTAAGACTAAAACAAAAGATGGATTCATTGTTATTCTTAATTAAAAAGCATAACAACAATAAAACA
>NW_015626033.1:39043-40641 GCF_001515625.1 Sinocyclocheilus rhinocerous | reverse complement strand
GCACACCTGGGGAGGGAAAACACAACACAAAGAGTCCAGGGGCGTGACACTTCTACACACCTTACACACCTTTCACTTTTTAAGACTAAAACAAAAGATGGCTTCATTGTTATTCTTAATTAACAACAATAAGTGAGGTAAACAGCAAAGATAACAAGCTTTTCAAAATGAAAACAAAAAGAAAAGTAAAACTGAACTTGCTGTCGGTGACAGTGCTTGCATTTTTTTGTCCCACAAGAATACCAATATGTTCACCTTTGCGGTCTTTTACTTTACTTTAGCATGAAACCCATCTATCGTTTCCTCAATATTCGCGTCATTTTTGCTGCACGCAACTTCGCGCTCCTGACGCGGTGAGTATAAACCAGGCTCTACACTATATAAGCGCTGCGCTGCGCAGCTCAAACGAGTCGCGCGGTTTCGTTATGCTTTCAGGTTCGTTTGCCGTTTGATGTTTCTCACATGCAACAGAAATGCAGCACTTATGAGTTAAACAATGCGGTGGTCGCGCCAGTGCGACCGCACACAAAATTTAGTCGCACCGGTAGAAAAAATTATCGCAAAATGTGCCCATTTAGTCGCACACTGGAGCCCTGTGCAGTACGGTTTGTATTTATCCTCAGTTGTTCAAATCACGGTAATCGAATACGGTTATAGTGATAAATAAAAGCTGAAACGGTAATACTAACCTTGGGGTATTTTATCACGATTTATCGTCAAACCGGTAATCGTTACATCCCTACTAAGGATGCTATACTGTTAAAAAAGTGCAATAGTATTAACATCAACATGACATTTAAATGGACCTGTCACTTAAGTAATCAGTGCATCATTAAAAAAAAAAAAAGGTCAGTAAGACAATAAAGAACAAAAAAAAACAAGTTACAATTAATAATAGTAGAACAAAGATACAAATGAAGTAAACATAACCTAGTGTAACTTGTTGCTAATATCTTTATTGTGTTATTTAATTTAGATCGATTTTTGAATTAATTTATGGCATCATATATAATATATGACATCATGGTGGATGTG
Organism: Sinocyclocheilus rhinocerous; assembly: GCF_001515625.1. Classification (NCBI taxonomy): domain Eukaryota; kingdom Metazoa; phylum Chordata; class Actinopteri; order Cypriniformes; family Cyprinidae; genus Sinocyclocheilus; species Sinocyclocheilus rhinocerous. Next base: position 39,606 of record NW_015626033.1, on the reverse strand, counting down.
CATGGGAATGCAAATTAGTGATTATTTAAGCTAAATTAATGTGTCCAGTTTTATCTTGAACCAAAACTATTAAAAATAAATAAAGCTGAAATAAAATATGAATATTCAATGAAATTAGAAATTTGACATGTTGCCTTGGCAAGTAACCGAAATAGAATTTCAACTGAATAGGGATGTAACGATTACCGGTTTGACGGTTAATCGTGATAAAATACCCCAAGGTTAGTATTACCGTTTCATATTTTAATTATCACTATAACCGTATTCGATTACCGCGATTTAAACAACTGAGGATAAATACATACTGTACTGCACAGGGCTCCAGTGTGCGATCAAATGGGCGCATTTTGCGATAATTGTTTCTGCCGGTGCGACTAAATTTTGTGTGCGGTCGCACTGGCGCGACCACCGCATTGTTTAACTCATAAGCGCTGCATTTCTGTTGCATGTGAGAAACATCAAACGGCAAACAAAACTGAAAGCATAACGAAACCGCGCGACTCGTTTGAGCTGCGCAGCGCTTATATAGTGTAGAGCCTGGTTTATACTCGCCGCGTCAGCAG
>NW_015626033.1:19249-38712 GCF_001515625.1 Sinocyclocheilus rhinocerous | reverse complement strand
TTCTGTCTGGCCAAAAACGGACCGAATTTGCATGTTTGCAATTTGCAATTTGCCCTGCTGTAAATTTTGACCGTTTGATGAAAAACAAGCTTATGTGTATTCTACACATTTAAACAATTCAGATGTTATTTAGAATTATTTATGGAGCAGATAGAATACATATAATCATTTATTAATCAACTAGTTGACTTAACCCTTTTCTTAAATGCTGAAATGTGAGGTTTACCATTTTATGAAACTTTTTCAAAGCTTTATTTGAACATTTACATTAGATATTTCAACATGCTATTAAACTGTTGTCAGTCAAGTTGTCATTTAAAATCCGAACATCATTGGTAATGTTATTGTTTTAGTGATTATGCAAACAAAAGGTCATTTTATTTGTTGTTTGTTGATTTTAAATATAAAACTTGGTGAAATGATTTGTGTGTGTCAGTACTTTTTGAACATTTCCAGCACATTTTAACAATACCGTGATAATACTGATAACCGTGATCATTTTGGTCACTATAATCGTGATAAGAAATTTTCATACCGTTACATCCCTAATCCTTAGCTAACTACTTGTTTTAAACATGCAAAACATACCTTCCTTTCCCACCCGAAGCGTTTGGTGTTGTTCCTCACTGGTAAAGACAGCCAACCCTCCAGTCTTGTCTCTGTACAACACACAGAGAAAGACATGTATAATACAACAGAGCAGTTTTATAAAACTACATCAGAGAAAAGCCTGTCAAGGAAAAGCATAAGGTCTACGCAAGTCTTAAGAGGTCAAAAGGTCATGCACTGAACGCCATGCAGATCACCTGTAGGGTCAGGCTCTGCAGTGAGGTGAAGGGTGAAAGATCAAAAGTTGAACTGAGAACCAGACCAAAACTAAGCAGAGAGAAAGGAGGGTGACATGGAACGATGTGAAGAAAACACAAGGTAAGTGAATTAAAAAGAAAAGTTGTGAAAAAGGAAAACAGAATGAAAAGAAGTTTGGAAAAGGACTTCACCATACCTGGTACTGACTCGTCAGTGTCCATGTCTGGTCCACTGCTCATACTGGCAGAGTCGAGCGACTGGACGTTAAGAGAGTTCAACAGGCTGCGCAGCTGCTCAATGTCACTGTCTTTACTGTCCAGAGCCATCTGCAGCTCGATACGCACCTGAGACTCGTCTGCCAGTTGCTGCAGCAAAAATAAACAAGAGTAAGAAACAAGCATTCTGGCTATATGTCAAGCAGTGTGGCATTCTTCAGACTGATTAGTGGTGATACCGCTTGCATGTCGTTGATTTCTCTCTGGTATTTGATGATAGTGCTGTTGAGCTTCTCCTTCTCGGAACGCAGCTCCAGCTGCAACTTCCTGTTTTCTTTCTCCTTCCTCCTCACGTCTGTATCATTTCCACGGCGACTTCCACCACCTCTGACCTCCTTTCGGTTCATGATCTCTGCCAGCTTGTTCACTGCCTAGAGTAAAAAGCCAATAAAATTAAGAAAAAGTAGTAACTGAAGCAGTAAATACAAATCAACAAGCTCAATTTGATTCACATCTGCTACAAGGACAACATTATGGTGCACCTGTGTTTTGAGAGTTCTCTCTGACTGAAGCTGTTTCTCAAGGGCAAGTTTCACTTGAGTGATGGACTGCTCTTCATTCTTGAGATTCTGCAGGTCTGAAAATTAAAAATGTTCTCAGTCATCACAGAGACACAAAAAGCCAAATTCAGCCCCTGTGAAACCTGTTATTCAGCTGGAAACCTGAGTAAACAAATCAAAAAATCTAAAATAGTTAAGTAAAATCTAATTTTAAAATATTTTAAAATATTTTTATTTTAAAATGATTCAATTATGTAAAAAGTATATAATATAATATAATATAATATAATATAATATAATTAATATAATATAATATAATGGTTGACGTATTTAGCCACTATCAGTGTAAGATCTGGGTAACTTACAGTCCTGCGTTTCCTTTAGCTTGTTGTTGAGCTCTTCCTTCTCATTGGCCAGGTTTGCCACATCATTCGTCAATGTGCGATTAGCTTCCTCTAACTGTAGAAGGATGGGACAATTAAACCCAACACCATTCAATGTCCTCAAGACTGCTGCAAATCTAAATGTGATTTCTGTAACAGCGGCTAATAGCTGAAGTGTGGTGTAACTCACTGAGGTGATGGTGGTGTCTTTTTCAGCGAGCTCCTGTCTGTGTCTGGCCATCATCTCTTTGATCTCCAGCTCCTTCATGATCTTCTCCTTCTCCAGGTCGGAATACTGCTCCTCCGCAATGGAGCGCGCCAGCTGCTCTGAGTCAGCTTTCGTTAGTGTGATCTCCAACTGGGCCGCAAGAGAATCCCTGAGAATAAGATATGAGAAAAAGGTATACAGAATTTAAACCAAACATGTACACAATACATACAGGTGCATCTCAATAAATTAGAATGTCATGGAAAAGTTCATTTATTTCAGTAATTCAACTCAAATTGTGTTTTTTTTATTGGTCTTATTAAGTATTCTAATTTGTTGAGATAGTTAATTGGTGGGTTTTTGTTAAATGTGAGCCAAAATCATCACAATTAAAAGAACCAAAGACTTAAACTACTTCAGTCTGTGTGCATTGAATTTATTTAATACACGAGTTTCACAATTTGAGTTGAATTACTGAAATAAATGAACTTTTCCACGACATTCTAATTTATTGATATGCACCTGTACTTTCAATTTGCAATGTGATAAAAAATATATACTGGTATTTTGACAAAAAAATATATATATTGACATGTAATGAAAATTGTTTAAATTCTGTCATTTAAATTTTAATAATGAAACTGAACACATTTTGCACACTAGGCTATGGTGTTTCTTCTTGTTATTGAATATATATCTCACCTTTCCTCCTGAAGCTCCTGTAGGTTCTGTTGCATGTCTTTATAGAGTTTATTTCTCTCCTCACACTCTTCCTTCAGCTCCCGCACCTGTGTCTTGTACAGCGTCTACACACAAATGCACATACACACACACACATACACAGTCATGTTAGACCTTTTGAGTGTTTAGTTTGTTTCTGGAGGGAAAGAGTGTTTAGACTTCTTACAGAGAAATACTGCTCTGCTTCCAACTGATCCTGCAGTTCCTTCATCTGTCCATCAGAATCCTGACGCTCCCTAGGATCACAGAAAATTATCTAATACATATATAATTATTTCAATGTTTTTGCAAAAACAGAAGAGGTTCTCAATCACAAACTTAAGTTGTGTGTTTGTGAGTAAGGTAATGAATATTCAGTGAGTTCATATGCATGTGTTGCATACTTGCGCAGTTCCATAATTTGTTTTTCCAGGCTACGTTTGATTTCCAACAGGTGGTTTATCTCCTGTTTGAGCTGTTTCTCTGATGTTCGCAGGGTGCTGAGCTGCTGGTTCTGAATCTTCAGGTCATTCTGAGTCAAAGTGCGTTTCTGAACCTCTTGCTCAATCTTCAGACTGAGATTCTTCACCTAGAGAGAGAGAGAGAGAAAGCAGGAGAGTCTATTTAACTTTTTTGCAACAACTTTTATTGCGATGGAAAAAACAACAAGTCTTTGTTATATATGATAAACATGCTTCAAGTGAAATGACCGGCTCTGCATGTCAAAAATACACAAGTAAAAAAACGACTTTCCATTATAATACAAAGGAAGGATATTTACATATTTTTGTGGAAACCATGATGTTTTTTTTCAGGATTCTTTGATGAATAAAAAGTTCAAAAGAACAGTCTGCAGGTGGATGTTCTTCTCATTGGAGATGTGCGAGTTCTGGTTTTTCTTCTTCATTTCATCCAGCTGATCCCTCAGACTGTTCACTTCGTTCTCCAGACAGCGTTTGCGGTCGGCTTCACTCTCTGCCCTGCGGTGACTCTCTACGCTCTTGTGCTGTAGGAGAGCTTTCTCTCTCTCCAACTGTCTCAGAGTAGTCTCCAACCCTTTTCTGCTATTTATCTATAAACACATGTGGTAAGATTACTGCATATTCCTGCACACAAATTGCGGAGATCTCAGAGATGAAACACCCACTCACTTCTTCATCAAGCTCTTTGGTGATCTTCTCTAGGCGGCTACAGTTGCTTCTGTATTTTTGCTCCAGCTCATCTTTGGCCTGCATTTCATTGTTGAGCTGCTCTTCTAGAGAGTGAAGTTTCTTCTGGAGCTGAGTGGAAAATAAAGCAATTGAATATGGTATAAATCTCTTAAATATATAAATTACCTAACAAGATCTACATATTAAGCAGAGAGAAAGTGAATACTTACTGCTAAATTGTCCTGTGGGTAATAAAAATAGAAAGAAAGAAAAAAAAAGTTACAACCAATGCTGCAAGCAGCACTAATCAGTTTAAGTCCAAGTCTCATATTACGTCTCTAACCACCAGAGACTACTGTATGATGTAAATCCAGTCTCTACAGAGCATAATGCAGTTAAATTAAATGTATAAGCTGACGAAGGTGGGAGTGTATCGGTGTCATACCTCTGTCTTGGATGCTGGGTGATCTTTTTTCATTGCTGAACTGTTAACAGCATTCAACAACCTACACAAAAACACATCAGGTAATCTGTGACGGTAGTTATCAACTGGTTTTGCATCAGGACAACAAGTACAGATCCAACACTGTACCAAGAAATGAAAAAAAAAATCTGGTCTTACTGGTCTTCTTTAAAGTAGGTGAACCCCACAAATGGCAGCTGATTGCCAACGAAGGCTTTGGATGTGGGAAAGGTCTCTAATTCTCCTTTATCTTCCTCTATCTCATCGAAATTACTGGTGTCTATGTCACTGCTCAGCTCTGGAACCACAGGTGCTGCAGCTGGAGAGAGAAAGGACAAAAAAGGGTAACTGTGCGTTTATAACAGCTGATGTAAACAACACTGATAGTAGAGATAATAATAATAATAATATTGCTCATAAATGTACACTTCTACCTCACAGTCTTGCTTTGTCTTTAGTTGGGTAACACTGGAATACGAATGTGTATTGAGCACAGTTATTATAGTTTTAGAACTTTTTCATTTTTTTTTTTTTTATATCAGTTTAAATATGTTTGTTTTAATGGGACAAATAGTTGAGGTGTGCACTAATATTAATACTGAATACGAATACAAAAAATATTTTCTGCTAAATTTCATAGTTTCTAAAGAGAGATCTTTTGAAAGAACACTTCTTATTCAAAGAATGATATCAATACCCTTGTGAAAAATTACTAAATAAAAAATAAACAAATAAATTTAAAAAGTGTTACAGAAATAATACTTTCAAACAACATCCAAACTAACTAAATGGAAAGTTTTTGGACATTTAACTGCATGCTAGTTGAAACTAAATGCAATCAGCTGAACTTTTCCAACTCTTATCAATATTTCTATTGAATAAATATAAATATTTCTATTCTATATATTAACATGTGCTTCAGTGTGTCAAAATGATGTGCAAAAGATTATTTAAAAGGTTTAAAATTTCACTTTACATTAGAACTTTAGTGCACTTCTTAAAAAAAAAAGTTAAGAAATGTATTTAATGACATTTATTTCATTAATATTATATTACATGCAAGAAGAGTTTTTTTTTAACGTTTGTTTAGTTGTGCACTTTTTTCCACAAGGGCAATGTTCCATAAGGGCAATGTTCCATAAAGGCAAGAAGGTGTTTGAGAAACACATACATTCACTTTATTGATTTTTTAAACATTTTCCAGTGATATGACAAATTCCATAAACATTTTTATTACTTCAAAAATATTTTCTGTTTAAAATGCACTGTAAAACATATGCAAGTATGATGGACATTTACTCACTCTCTCTAATGGTGCTGAAGGTCCACTGGTCGTTTTTAAAGAAAGGATGTCTTTTAATTTCTTCTACGCCATTTCGACCCAGGCGAACCTCCCTACCAAATGCAAACATCCGCAAAAACATTTTGTCAAACAGGCGTGAACCCTGGCAGTTGACCATCAATATGGAAATACATGTACATCTATCTGTGCATGTAAAGCTCACCTGTCTGTTAGGAAGGCACAGATGATGTTTTTGGCTTCTTGAGAGATCTCAACGTCACCAGGAAAGTTAAGAGAGTTCTTATGGTCCATAATCTTACTATAGGTCCCCACCAGAGAATCGGCATAAAACGGTGTATCACCTACATACACAAATATTAATCTCATTTATTAAATCAATACCACGAATGCACAATTTAGGCAAATGCACAGATTCACATTCCTGACTCACCAACCATCCATTATAATACAAAGGAAGGATATTTACATATTTTTGTGGAAACCATGATGTTTTTTTTCAGGATTCTTTGATGAATAAAAAGTTCAAAAGAACAGCATTTATTTGAAACAGAAATGTTTTGTAACACCATAAATATCTTCTCTATCACTTTTAATCAGTTTAATGCATCCCTGGCCCTGCAGAATAAAAGTATAAAAAAATAAAAATAAAAAAATAATAAAAAAAAACATGCTGACCCCCAACTGATTTTTTAACAGTAGTGTAAATAAATAAATAAATGCAAAATACAGTTAGTTTCATGTCCAGTAAGAGACATTTACAGCCAGTAAATTTTCTCAGTTTACTGGCCATCTGCAGTTGTCGCAAAAATACATTTATATCCTCCACGCACCTCTTCTGTGAGTCTCTCCTTGTGTCGTCGCAGTTCCTCTAGTTTCTGCAGTGACTGTTTATAGTCGCAGTCAAGCATGGAGTTCTTCTTCTCCAGTTCTAACACCCTGTTCTCCACACGCAGTTTAGAGGAACGCTCCTCCTGCAGCTTCTGTTCCAGCTCTAGGTGAACACACACACACAGACAGACATGTTAACTAGCCATAAAATCTTTGTTAAATGTTTTAGAAAACCAGCAATTTCTCAAACAAATCTCCTTGAATGTAGCTCTTGACCAAACCACCGACTCTAAATCTAAAACACTATATTCTCCACGTAAACTTTACTGTCAAGCTTCCTGTTTTAATAGGAAATATGGAAACACACATAAAAAGAAAAAAAGTTCATTTCAATGGATCTTTAATCTCTTTAAACTCTCATACCCTTCACAGCCTCAGATTTCGCGCCTTCTATGGACTCGCTGATTTTGTTCTTGTCAGCAAGTCGAGCTTTTGTGGCCTTGTGTGCTGCCTCCTCCTGCTCCAAACCCTGCTGCAACATCTTCAGCTTATAGGTCATGTCAATCTGGTTGTTGCTCTTCTCCTATTGGGTGCATAAAACGAGGGGGAGGGACATTAGAAGAGCGGTTGGACATAAAACGCAATTAACAGTGAGTAAACCCCAGAAAATGAAGTCTGTAGCTTTCTAATAGCCATTTGTGTACAACATTATTTCAGCAGGGAATGCTGGGAATGATCAACACTGTGCGAGGAAGGCATTAATGACGTTTGAATCCACAACAGTAGCCTATAATGATGTCACAACTGTCTCAACAAGGAAGGAGGGAAATAAAAATGACTTGTTTACCTTTTCCAGGTCTGTAAGCTTCTCCTGAAGTTGCCTCTTCTCCGTCTCAGCTTTAGATAGTGCCTGTCTCACCTGTTTCACTTCCTCCTCCAAACCAGAGATGCGTGCTGCGGACAAGAGGTGAAATGTGGAAATATGAATATGGTTGAGTGTGAAATGAACACACACACATTCAAAACGGAGGATATGCACTTACCCTGTAGATCAGAGATAGTCTCAGAGCCCTGGGTTTGCTCTCGTTTCTCTGTGTCCAGCGCGGCCTGCAGGCTGATGTTCTCCCTCTCTAGCGTGAGCTTGTTGTTTTCTAGCATGCAGCATTTGTCCTGCAGTTCTCTCACGTGAGCCTCCAGCTGCTGCAGCTGTTTTGAGCTCTCTGTTTGAGATTTACGCAGTCGTGCAGCAGCATCAGATTCTGCCCGCAGTAACGCATTTGCCTCATCCAGCTGCCGGAGAGAGAAAGAGAGAGTTTATAATGGGGACATGACACTATGTTTCTAGGATCACTCTGTTACTTGATCACACATGAGAAAAACACATAGCCACGTGTTGCTCCAGGAAGACTGAAATTCTGGGAACTCTACTTTTAAGTAACTGAATGATGCTTTTAATAGACGCTGTATTAATCTGACTTAAGACTATGCAACAAAATGTCACAAGTATAAAATATTCACATAAATGTTTAATTTCCAAACCATTAAAAAAAAGACAAATGATAAACAAATATTTATTATATAATAGACTTATTTATTATATATATTATATTAATTACAGTTTAAACATTTGGGGTTGGAAGTCTCTTTTGCTCACCCAGGCTGGATTTATTTGATCAAAAATACAGTAAAAACAGTAATAGTGAAAAATTATTACAATTTAAAATAACTTTTCTATTTTAATATTTAAATAACTGTCTTCTGTATTTTAAAATGTAAATTATTCCTGGGATGGCAAAGCTAAAATTTCAGCTTCCATTATTCCAGTCTTCAGTGTCACATGATCACTCAGTTTTTTCAGGATTCTATGTGAACAGAAAGTTCAAATACCATTTTTTATATCACATTATAATTGTCTTTACAGGCACTTTTGATCAATTTAATGCATCCTTGCTGAATAAAAGCATCAGAGAATCGGCATAAAACGGTGTATCACCTACATACACAAATATTAATCTCATTTATTAAATCAATACCACGAATGCACAATTTAGGCAAATGCACAGATTCACATTCCTGACTCACCAACCAGCATCTCGTAGATAAATACTCCCACTGACCACCAGTCACACTCGCGTCCGTAGTATCCGTCCCCTCCCTGAGACTTGAGAACCTCCGGTGAGATGTAATCGGGGGTTCCGACCGCAGTGTCACAATGAACCATCCCCGTCTATCATCAACCAACCAATCAATAAGTCAACTGATAGGATCTTTGTCGATCTAGGTCTAGAGACTCAACACAGCAATATATACAATTTACAAAAAGTAATATCACATTACATTACACTTAAACGGATGTGTACTGGCACTAATTCAAATATTTTTCTTAGTGTGTAGTTCTGCTTCTCTACTCTAGATGGCACTATAATATCACCAAGCAGTATGTCCAGCCTAGTTTTTGTGGCTGGATTGTGGCACTAAATGGCATGGTCAGAAATGAACCAGGACTTGGGGGAAATAACGGGCAATAAAAGTGACATAAATGCCCCAGATATACAAAATGTGGGGCAAAAAAAAAAAAACATGTCCCTGTAGTGAATTTCATATATTTATATCTGTAACATAACATTTGATGTATTTCATAACCTTCTATTCTAGGCCTATCTAGTCTTGAGTTCAGTGCCCCTGCAGACACAGTAGCTATCAGATACCTACAATCTCAGAGGTGGCCACTGTTGAATAAATAGAAATATATTGATATATTTGCCGTTTTAAATTTTAGATTGGTGTTCACCTTCGGTGTTTTTATGGCTTGGATCTTTTTTCATGACTCCACCAAGCTCATAACACTTAAGTATCCCAGACCCATATATCCAATATTTTACAGCTATTGCTCTATAATTACCACATATAAAAGTGATAAAGAAGAAAATGTACAGTAATATGGGGGGTGGGGGGGGGGCTACATTTAATCTTTATTCAACATAAACTGAGCATTTTTAAAATACAACAGCTTCTTAGCCTCAGTATGACCCTAAGACCTCTGAACCCATCAGAGGTCTTCCTCACTCAGACATAAAGGAATGAGAGGAAGGCTGAGTTTTTCTTTGCTCCTTTGAGTTTGGACAAGAACTGGCATGCGTTCAAGGTATTTGTCATGCAATTACATCCAAGAGTGACCTAAAAATCCCTGCACTCAGGGTGAAAGCACCCGGTCAAAAGCTGACCAGAGCGAGCCTGAGGTTTTGATGAGAGTCTGTGAACTACTGAAATTTGGCATTGCAATAACTGGTTATCCTCTTACCCCATCCATTTTCATGCATGTCCCAAAGTCAGCAAGTTTGAGGTGTCCGTAGCGGTCCAGTAGCATGTTGTCCGGTTTGACATCTCGGTGAATAAAGCCCATGGAGTGAATGGCGTCCAGAGCCAACACAACCTCAGCAGTGTAAAACTTTGCCCACTTCTCTGGAACGTCGTATGTACTGGTGAGATTGACAAGATCTCCTCCTGGCATATATTCCATTACCATGTAGAGAGAACGGTCATCCTGGAACGCACAGCACAGCTGAGGAAAAGATGAGAAAGAATTGAGAAAAGAGAAAGAATTATTATTATTAATTAATTTATTTATTTTTGTGTATGATTGTGTTGTGATCAAACTAGAGATACCCTGATATATTTTTAGTCCAGTTAACATAACACATAATTTAACTTTTAGCATTTTAACTGGAGCAGCTAGCTAATTAATTTAAATAATATAATATGATAGTAATAATCATAATAGAAATTAGTAAAAACATACACTATCGTTTTGGGTTGTAATGATAGTTTTTTTTTTTTATGTTTCTTAAAGAAGCCTCTTCTGCTCACCAAGGATGCTTTTGTGATATAGTAAATACAGTAAAAACAGCAAATCTATAAAATATAATTACACTTTAAAATAACCGTTTTCTACTTTAATAGAATTTAAAATGTAATTTATTCCTGTGATGGCAAAGCTGAATGTTCAGCAGCCATTACTCCGGTCTTGAGTGTCACACAATCCTTCAGAAATCATTCTAATATGCTGATTTGGCTCTCAAGAAACATTTCTTGTTGTTATACAGTAAATGTTAAAAAAAATTGATTCTAAAAAATGATTCTTTTGATCAATTTAATGCATCCTTGCTATATTAAATTATTAATTTCTTTACATAAAAATCTTACTGTTCCCTAACTTTTTGATGATAGTGTGCATATTGGATAGTCATGTGATATTTAACACTTGGAAACAGCATATTCCTTATATTCATAGATCAAATCATAGTGAGTATTCGTGTGTGAAAAAACATTGTTGCACATGTGAGGGGACTTTCAAAAAGGCTTTGGCTTCAAAAAAAGATGTCAGCGGCAGCGCATCTTACCTGCACGACCCATGGGCTGTCAGCAAACGCCATGATGTCACGTTCCTCCCAAAAGAAGGCAGAATCTGAACGTTTGATCATTTCAAACTTGCTGAGCACCTTCATTGCATACACCTTCTGAGAGGCCTTATGCCTAACCTACACAAACACACAACCAGATCATAACAAACTACATCACATTAGGGATGTAACGGTATGAACAACAACAACAACATTGCATGCTGCTTCTGCGTCAGACTGATGCTGGCTGGACAGGATTTACCGGGAGTTTTCAAAATCGCGATAATCAGTTTTGATGATAATTAAATTTTAAATGGTAATACTAACCGTCAGGGTATTTTATCGTGATTTATCGTGAAACCGGTTATCGTTCCATCCCTACATCACATACCTTCTGTGAGAATACTAGTGAGACGTTCACTAATGCATTACTAACAAACTACATTATTCAATTTCTAACAGGCCTTGTGCCTCACTCCCAAAACGATTTAAAATTAGAACTAATAAATACTCTGTGAGAGGCTGTTTTGCCTTCAACACAGACAAGCCACATTTTAAAGCACCCTCTGTTGTTGTGCTTTAGGCATAACGCACCCACACAGCCCCTGTCAGACAACTGACAGAGGAGAATACTGGGTAATCATGTTGTTTGTGTCTGCAGGCTTGTCCAGACGTATCCCACTGCATCTCTCCCCTGACTATCACAAACACACACCCAGAGTGACGACACAATACAAAACTACACATGCTTTCTTTTTTATATCTGACATGTAAATACACAATTACATGAGGTCCCATTCGACAGGAACCACACAGAACTGCTTGCAGCATTTGGATGAATGTGCACAAACTTAACCCATCCATACAGATTACACATTACATTACTTAAAGTGTGGCTATTAATAGATCTAAATAATTGCAATTAATCTCATTTTAATGGAGTTAACATAGTGCTTTCAAAATGTGATGCATCGAGGAACATGTCGATGCCGCAGATTTATTTAGCAGTGTATGTGCAACTTATATGTGTAAATAAATTGCCTTTGCACTAAATTTACTAATAAAATAGGTACAGGATTATAACATCAGACACAAAAGAAAGAAACCGTGGGAAAGATTTGTAAGTTTTCTTAGCAGTCAACACATATACGTTTAAATGCATCCTGAAAGTTTCCTTACCAGCTGGACTTCTCCAAATGCTCCTCTACCGATCACCTTCACTCGGTCAAAATCATCTGGCTTCATCTGGAGCTCCCTTATTTGGCCCATAACCTTCTCATCTGTACACACAACACATTAAAATCACATTTCCTTGGTCATGTCATGAACAGCCAGATTTAGTTTTCCGGTGACCTGTCAGGTCTGTTAATAGTAATGACTGAATAATATAAAATATACATAATTATAATATAAATAATATAAAATAATTATTATTATTTAAAAATTATCAAGTATTTACCCATAATACCCCTTAATCAGGGTAGTGCCATATTTAATTTTTGACAGGAATGAAAAAGAGGCTGTAAGGAATGGAAGTACATGCATTCAATGGATTGTACTGTTGACAAAACGTCTTTCTGAAAAACTTTTTAGATTTCAGGCTCAATAAAACAGACTTCATTTTGAAAGTTGCGAGCTGGGAAAATTACATGATTTAGGACCTTTATACAGTGCAAGCCATTGTAAAGACATTAAATCTATCCCTCACTGCTTCATTTTCATTTGCATTAAATTCAATATGACGTCTAACCTGACTAAGTTCTATTGGCCAATTAACTGAAGTGTTTTAAGTGTTTTTAAATATTTTTGATTATTTTTTTTTGCATAAATCTCATTTGTTATCCTTAATGTTATCATTCTAGTTTTTTGTGAGGAAAAATGACAATGGATATATCTATACACACACACCTCTCTCTCTCTCTCTCTCTCTCTCTATATATATATATATATATACAGGTGCATCTCAATAAATCAGAATGTCGTGGAAAAGTTCATTTATTTCAGTAATTCAACTCTTTGTGAAAATTGTGAAACTCGTGTATTAAATAAATTCAATGCACACAGACTGAAGTAGTTTAAGTCTTTGGTTCTTTTAATTGTGATGATTTTGGCTCACATTTAACAAAAACCCACCAATTCACAACAAATTAGAATACTTCATAAGACCAATAAAAAAAACATTTTTAGTGAATTGTTGGCCTTCTGGAAAGTATGTTCATTTACTGCATATGTACTCAATACTTGGTAGGGGCTCATTTTGCTTTAATTACTGCCTCAATTCAGCGTGGCATGGAGGTGATCAGTTTGTAGCACTGCTGAGGTGGTATGGAAGCCCAGGTTTCTTTGACAGTGGCCTTCAGCTCATCTACATTTTTTGGTCTCTTGTTTCTCATTTTCCTCTTGACAATACCATAGATTCTCTATCGGGTTCAGGTCTGGTGAGTTTGCTGGCCAGTCAAGCACACCAACACCATGGTCATTTAACCAACTTTTGGTGCTTTTGGCAGTGTGAGCAGGTGCCAAATCCTGCTGGAAAATGAAATCAGCATCTTCAAAAAGCTGGTCAGCAGAAGGAAGCATGAAGTGCTCCAAAATTTATTGGTAAACGGGTGCAGTAGTAGGCGGAACTAATGCGCAAACGGCAATCTCATTGGCTGGCGCTCACCTATTATCGTCCCTGTTTTGATTTCAGCAAATCAGTTCGAGCGAACGCACACAACCTGATTAATATTCATGATCCATTAGCTTATTAATCCTTGGTGCGTTTTATATGGTTCTTATTGGTAGAATTCGTATCATTATTATCTAATCAGTATTTTTGTTAGTTTTTCCCCAATTTAAATTTTTTTTTTTTACAGAAACACTGAATGACCAAAAAAGCACCACCACCAGTCCGAAGTTCAGTTAAAATTACTAATATGCATTCATACATGGTTATCAAGTTTTAATTCTAATTACTAAAGTTCTATCATTAAATAATATTGATTATCATATTACAATGCTTGACTGACTGATGTTAAGAGTGTACTTTCAGATATTTATAAAACGGTGCCATTTTACATATATATACACTTTTTTTTTTTTTTTTCATTCTGGCGAGTAAACAAAAAAATGTACTAGCCAATGGCGATTCAATTGCCAAGGTGTCCGTAGAGGGCTGCACCTGTATACATTTTAAACAGCACATGAATTATAATTGGCCTGCAAAAAAGATTCATTGATCCATTGTCGTTTTTCTCACAAATGCACCTCCCACTATCCCCCCACTATACCTCAACAAATCTTCAGTATATACTGTAATGTTCAGTAGTTACTCATCAAACATTGAGCATGTTTAGTGTGAAATCAACATCAGGAATGACAAGTATCAAAGGCCAGTGCAGAGAGTTCACACAGTCTGGATGAGAGGACTGTTGAGTCACAATCTCTCTTCCAAACCAAACATTATAATGTCCATACAGCCCTACTGGTCTCCATGACAACAGGCAGAATCAGGAACAAAATTGGGACAGAATGTGATAATTAGTCAAAAGTTTAATAGCGCTTGAATAGAACACAGACACAGATGCGTTCACACAGACATGGTACTGGCTACTGAATTTAAACAAATATCAATGATAACTTAAGAAAAATGTAATACTACATTTTTGGGAACAAATGCCAAATTACATGAACTGTGTTGAAAAATATAATACATGTCAGCATCCATCCATCCAACCATTCTCCAAACTGCTTGCTCAACGGTCTGGCATGGGGATGCTGAAGCCTATCTAAAGGTACTGGATGACCAGTCCATCACAGAGCAAATATTACAGCACCTGGTATTCCCATACGGTCTCTAATTTTCACCAAACCAAAACTTCTTTAGCTTATGAGAATGTGCACATCCAGAACTGTACAGTCAAACTTTGCTAAATGTGCGAGACCTAAAAATGAAAGCCTGCAAGTGTCCTGCAAAGAACTGCACAGGAAGTGCATTAAAATCCTCCATGACATCAACTCCAAGCCATTTCTTCATACCAAACACACACAAAAATGCAATTTTCACCATCTGTGTTGACAGTTCATTATTTATGTGATGAGCTTCAGTGTTGTAAAGTGAGGGGCCCAAATTAGGAAGAGCCACTCAAAACA
Organism: Sinocyclocheilus rhinocerous; assembly: GCF_001515625.1. Lineage (NCBI taxonomy): Eukaryota > Metazoa > Chordata > Actinopteri > Cypriniformes > Cyprinidae > Sinocyclocheilus > Sinocyclocheilus rhinocerous. The sequence continues at coordinate 23,540 of NW_015626033.1, read as the reverse complement.
ATTCAACTCAAATAAATGCTGTTGATGTTGTAGCAGGAAGCAGCCTCATTGTAAAACTTGATGCCACCATTAAGTATTTCCTTAGCCCGCAGAATAACACAGAACAACAATCAGAGAAAAACATGGCCTCTTAAAAGCAGATACTCACATCTATTCAAGAAGGTCTCGATGTTCTTATTTTTACGCAAGGCCGGAAAGTCCAAATCTAAAACCAGGGCATTCATGGAATCCTGAAACAGAAAGACAAATACTTTGAGTAACGCATTAAAATAACGGTCTCCTTGCAAATAGCATTTATTCAAAGCGAACATGTCTGTTTTTCTTACACAACCTTTGAAAATTTGTGAAGCAAATTATCTACAATTTTTTTAGTCATTTCTAATTCCATTCATTTTTACAATACTTTTCATTTATGTCAACCTTTGTCAAAACTTGTTTGCCACCCATTTTTGCCACATCATTATAAATTTAAACTTTTTTTTTTTTGCTAATTTTCTGGCAAAAGTGCTGCTGGCATCCTATACGCTATAAAAATCAATAAAGGTCCGATCAAATAAACTGCTACGAAAGGCCAGTGTAGAAGAATTGCTCTTAGAAGTATGATCTTAATTCATATCTTTCCTTAATTCTAAACATTATTCATTGCATACATATACTTCGTAGTAGACACCCTTAACTCCTTTCTGCTGTCTGTTGTTCTGTTGTCGGTGTTTCTTTGTTTGAATATGGCGCTTATCACATGCTGTGTGGTATCGGCGTTTGGTATCGGGGCATTTTAACGAGTACGAGTACGAGTACAGGAGTTCAGTATCGGGTCCAATCGGTATCGGTGCATCCCTAGTTTTAATGATAAAATCACATGTGCTCTGGATGCATGCATATAAACTTTTGTCACAACCACTCCACACAACAGAAAAACGTCAGAGAATCAAAACCAGTACATAAAATGAGAAGCAATTCATGTAAATAATTGTAGCCAAGCAATTTAACAATTTAATCTAATCCCATCTGGTTTCTGTTTTGGAAATGTTTATTTGTCTAGGGGGAAAAAAACTAATGTTAAGTGATATCTCTTTTACTTAAACCCTGAGTGGAATGAGTTACAGGCATATTTCAAGGACAGGAAGTTTAATGGCTAGGCAGAACTTCCAGCCTGAAGAAATTAAGATTGATAAATCAGCAAGGCTTTACAGTCAGTAGATAATAAAAGAACATCCACTTCTCTTGACAAAACCTGATCTGACAAGTCATTCATCACTTTTTTTTTTATTACAGCCTTTGTTACCCAGAGCACACTTCACCTTTTTTGGGCATCTAGATTATGTTCTGCCCTGAGGGAATGCAGCGTATAATGAACGGAAATGCATTTACAACAATTAAGCAGACATTGAGGCCACCAGGCCCATGGATTTGTTCCTGCACATGCAGACTGAGGTGATGGGTGGCGGTTTCGGCACTGCTGCGCTTGTAAAGCGCTTTGAAGCAAGACCAGGTCTGTTGTGACCGACATACCAGGCATGGTCTCGCTGGAAACCCTTACCCTTACCGGAAAAGCATTCGGAATGTCCAGCAGCCACACCTCTCCCCCTCCTCTCCCTTTTTCACTCTCTCTCCTGCCCTGCCTTCAACTTCCAAAAGTTCTCTACCCTTTACTGCACAATATGAAATCTTTATGGACACAAATCTTCAATCTCTTTCTTTATAAATGCATCTGTTCTGTCTCACTTTACTCTATAGTAGGGCTGGACGATATGGCCGAAATTGATATCACGATATATTTCTTAATTTCGGTCCTCTGCCAGCAGGAGGCGCTTTTAGAGTGATAAAACTAGCGGTGTCTCCAGTAATGGCTGTAATCAAAGCAGCTCCGCTCATGAATACTACTTTATCAGATCAAATGAAAATGCCATCGAAACTTTTCTGAAGACAGTCAATTCCCTTCAGAGATACATTCATATAAAACACCCGCGGCGTGTTATGATTTTGAAACGTGCAGTTTCACGTTTCAAAGTCAAACGGCACAAATAAATCAATGTATGGGAAACACTGGTAATGTATATCGAAATATCGGAAATGTGTTTAAAAATCATATCACCGTTATTGAAAAAAATGATATAGTTTCACGTTTCAAAGTCAAACGGCACAAATAAATCAATGTATGGGAAACACTGGTAATGTATATCGAAATATCGGAAATGTGTTTAAAAATCATATCACCGTTATTGAAAAAAATGATATCGCGATACATATTGATATTGAATTATTGTCCAGCCCTACTCTATAGCAGGGCAGGGTGATATATATCAGATAGAACCACCATTGTTAACATAGTGATGATTATAATGCACTTTTTATTTGGCCATTAGACTGCACCAGTAGGCCAGATTTGCTCCATGTCATGACTACAAGACATTTTAATGACATATGACTATTTCATATTTTACCAGCATCTAATGATGATGGTTATTTTACGTCATGATGATTTGGCATCATAATGATGATGCTTCTTTTTTCTTTCCAAGTTTGGGAACAAAAAAGGTTTTAGTGAATTAAATATAATGATATCATATATATATATATATATAATTATTATAAGTTTATTAAATAAATAATTTGGACCCACTTTATATTAAGTGTTTTTAACTACTATGTACAAACATTTAAACTATTTAAATCATTTGCACTTACTGTTCACAAACATGGTTTTATTACACACAAACACCTGCATGTAATTAAATCTATAATTTCTGTAATTACATCTATAACTACACTGCTGACCCTACCCCTACCCCTTAACCCACCCTTAACCATAACACAAGACCTGTTCCTAACCTTCACTGTAACCCACCTCACTAGCATCAAAAGCTATTTGCAATACAACATGAACCCAAGTATTTTTAACCTAACAATTTTTTTAATGCAAGTCCATAGTAGTTAAAATAATTTAATATAAAGTGGGAACAAATATTGTATTTGTTTAAAAAAAGGTTACTGTTTGCAAATGAAACATACAGTCAATTAAAGAGTCAGTTCTTTAAATGAATCAGTCCAAAAGACTCAAACTATGAATCAGTTAAACCTGTTAATTCAGTAACTGCTATGACATATTAAAACATGTGACTATACCACTCAGTAGCTGAATTCTGTAGGAAACACTGCATAGCATCATGGAACTGGAGCTGACATTTGATTGAACTCTTGTGTGTGCCCGTTACATTTCACCATATCAACAGCACATTTCCCAGTACGGAGCACTTCAAATATAAAACTTCTATTTAAGGAAAAACACACTGTCTATCTCAAAGCACACTTAGGCAGGAAATGACACCTGCCACCAGAGGCTCCAGTGAAACTGCTGTAGTGTCATAGTGCAGTTTAGAGATGACATCATTTCTTCCTGTGGCCCCCTCTCCTATACAGCCATCAGAGACATGAAACAGAACATACCAAAACACACCAAAGTAAACATTTAAAACATGAGGATGGTGTGAGGTGTGCTGAAAAGCCCAAAAATATAAGGGGCCACGGGTACCCATGAACACACATGTAACCCACTTGTACAAACACCCACAAAGGACAACCACACTGGGTCTTCAGTTTAAAACCGCGGCTCCATTTTCAACCCAACACATGCAGAGTAGAGGTCTGCAAGCCCGTCGGGTAACAATATATTGTTATATTGATTATATTATAAATATTATACATCGCCTACGCAATACACAACGCATATACACATGCATTAGCATACAGGTGACAGTTGACCATGCAGAGCACCAGGGAGAAGTTGGAGCGTGGGGAGTTACTAAAAGTTCCCAATGCTTCGGGGAAAGCTGCATTTTGGAAGAGTTTTGATTTGATTACCACGGCAAACAGTGAGCCAATTGGTCATGTGCAGTGCAGAATCTGCAAACATATCCTTGCACATGACAGCAAAAAACGCACGCAATAGGCTAAAGCTTGCCGCAAAGCCACAGAAAAAGTAATTACCATGAATGTGTCGGGGGGAAATAGTAAGGAGATATTTGAATTATTTATTAATAAATTAGTGTTTTCTGAGTCCGTGTCGCAAAGATGAAGATGAAGATGATGATCCTGACTCGCCATCTCCTCATTAGACGCGCCTTTTGAGTAGTGCATCTTTACGGATTTTATAATGAAAGAGTTTGTTTTCGATTTGTTTTATTTAGTTTTAAAGTAGTAATTTAAAACTTTCTATAGATATTGTGACGAGGGGGTCGGGGCCGAGAGCCGTGGGAACGGAGCGAGGCCGGTGGAGTAATTGATAATGAGC
>NW_015626033.1:5928-19082 GCF_001515625.1 Sinocyclocheilus rhinocerous | reverse complement strand
TAAAAAGAGAGTTTGTTTTCGATTTGTTTTATTTAGTTTTAAAGTAGTAATTTAAAGCTTTCTATAGATATATTTAGCAAGTTTTTGAGGCAAGTATTCGCTGAGTTTCGGTTCATCATTGTGAAGCGCTCCTAGCCGAAATTGCAGAAAGCACATCCTGTATGTATCCTTTATTTTCTAAAAGCACAACATTTTGTTGATATTGTGAGTGCACAAATACTATAGCGCACATTTATCTAGGTTTAACGTTAAAACATTGTTATATGCTTGAACTGTTTTATATCTATAGATTTTATCGTGATGATTTAAGAAGCCTAAATTGATCAAACATAGGCTATCAGCTCACTGTCTGCCGCTGGCCGCTTGGTCGTTACTTTAAAAAACAAAAACTTACATTTAACGAACAAAAAAATGCTCCAAACGTTTTTCTAAATTAACTTAATAAAAAAACGAAACGAAATATAATCACTTTGACATTACATACAAAACTGAACTATTCCAATAGCTAAAACAGTAGTATAAACTGTTTTGGGAGAAGGGGGAAAAAAGACGGGCTCGGGTCAAACTCGGGCCAAGAATTCTGATGAGCTGTCGGACACGGGCCGGGCTAGGGCCAGAGCGTCTTGGGCCAGGGCCGGGTTAGGGTCTAAATTTGAGGCCCGTGCAGGGCTCTAACGCAGAGTATCAACTTTTGCCTGTGCTTTGCTTAAAGTTTAACTTGAAAGTGTGGCATTTTTGCACCACTAAAAATGTGCCATTTTGCACATTAACCTGAGACAAGTATTTTAACACTTAATCATTAACTGAACGTTCTTACAGAGCTAAACAAACCTCTGTTGATGTGCAAAAGGTTAGCCTTGACCTTCAGCCTCTACAGGCCAGGAAAATATTAAATAAAATACAATTTTAAAAGCATTGTAGGTTGTGAATACCATTTCTTTAAAGACTTCAATCATTCTGATTAGGTCAATGAGGGCATGCAACTACGGCCAAAAAAAAGAAAAAAAAGTTAAAATGCCAATACAATTATTTATTTATAATATTAAATGTGCCTGAGGGTCTAAGCACCATTCAAGTAATCAAGAGTTGCCCAGCACACATGGTGGGAGAAAACCCTTTGTGTCATTCAAACAGAAGCGAAGATTGTTTTTCTTCCATGAATTAAGTGTTTGACTCACAAGAAGTCCTCTATGATTTTCTCATTACATTGGGAAAACAGGTTACAAAAACTGTACATTTACAAAAAACATACTACAGACAAAATGACAAAGCAAACAAAAAAAAAAAATCTATAAGTGACCTATGACAGACTATGACCATGTATAATTTTGAGTTAGACTCACATATTAATGAAAAAAACAACAACATTGTTGTTATGAAACATGCATGAAATTCATGGTAATGCAAAAGGCAAATGAAAACACTGAAACATGAGTGGGAGTTAAAAATACTGCATCTCGGCACTTTAACATTACCTCACACACACACACACAAATGGTGAGTCACTCCCACCTACACACACACAACCTCCAACACTAACTGCAATAATGACAAATGATTATCCACGCTTCAGTTAAACCCGCAGACATCCTCTGGCTCTCGCACCCCTTATTCTCACACTTTCAACCTCATGTTACTGACAAACTCTCAGTTTATTAGCTCCCCTGTGTATAGCAATTAGCTGTACACTGATACAACATGCTGATTAGCGGACCGATATTTGGAAATTTGAAATAAGCATCACTCAGTAATAAAATAATCTGAAGTCCGAACAACTGAGAGCAGGGTTTTGCAAAAATATGTGGTTAAATTAAACATAAAATGAAATATCAAGGAAACTGGAATACAGAAGTTAAATATTATTGAAAAAACAACAGAGTTCATTTAACACAGCGAGTGACATCACAACATGTAAAGCACATGAAAACGTCCCCCAATACAAATGTGCCAATGTGGTAAGTTCATTGCACACTGTTTACTGTAGAAATGAGAAATCCTTTGCTTCTGCATGCTAAACTATATTCTGTAATATTTTCTCACCATCATGCAGCCTGATGTATTTAGTTAAGAGCTGTTTAGGAAGCCAAACACTTCAACTGAACTGATGCCAGTATCTAGAGAGAAGGGTGACAGATGGCTGATATAACATCAATGTTTACATGTAATAAACTTTTATGATGGCAATGAGACATGCTGAAATTAAATGTAAAATGCTGCTCAATATTTACTCAACATTAACTACAAACATTTGATCAGAAAATGTTTATTATCCATTGACAAAGCTGTTTGCAGATTTTGGAACAGACAAAAAGGGAACAACCACTTCTGTAAATCCACCAAGCAGTTTTCAATCAATGCAAATAATCTCAAAATAAAACATTCTGCTGTTTAATTGGTCTGGCAGATACATTGGTGTGTCACTAGCATCAGAATTTTACAGTTGTTCACACTTGCTAAGAGTCATTTCCTGAAACCTATAACACATTTTTCAAAACTATCAATGCAAAAATCAAAACCTCGAAGATTTAAAATCAGAATCAGTTTATTCTAGGATGGTACACTGTTAGACATTTCTGTAATTTCTACAGTTTTTTACTGTATATCACCCAGTATAATACTGCAAATTCCATTTACAGTAAGTAACTGTAATACCCTTTGCATCATGGGAATTTTCTGTGACGTCAAACTCCACATACAGAGACTTACTGTATTTTTTAAAATTGCTGTATACTACTATATTTGCCTCTTTGGCGCTATTCCATTTAGGTTAGGGGTGTGCCATATCATACCGTCCACAAATAATACCGGTATAAATTTTTACATGATAAAAAAGTGTCATATCGCGATATCAATGATATAGCGACGTGATGATGTGTGGCGGATATACGTTCCCTAGCGCGCACAACAACAACACCACAAACCCAATAGGTGTGTTCAACTTGAAGCAGCGCTGCACAGACTGATCGGTGTATGACATCAAAGTATTGCGAGAGCGGTTCTAGAGCATATTCGAGCGCACACTCTTACCTTCAAAAATAGGCGAGGCTCATATATTTAGCGAAGCGGCGCGGAGAGGAGGGGGTCCCTGGCGATTTCAACCGACTGCCCGAGGCCAGCATAAAAAGACAGCCTGCGCGTCGTCACGAAAGCTTATCAATTGCACGTGTTTTAAGCCTTGCCAATTTAAACATTCAAAACAGTTTAAACTTTAAAGCATTCAAACACAAGACGCGGAAAAACTCAACAGAGTTTGCTCGCAGAGTTCGGTGCGCACACGGAGAGCCGTGCAAACACCAAACAGAGCTCATCTTCGCTTCCTCCCGTGCCTGAATGAACAAATACACCTCTCCAGTTTAAACATACAAGCACAAAAAGAACATGAAAAGCTTAATTCAGCACCCGCACGCTGTTCTGTGCGTACAGTGTACATGCAGAGAGCCGCGTCTACAGCCCTTAAACACCGAATTGAGTTTGGTCTCTTCTTGCTCTTGAAACGACAAATACATACAAAATTGTCACAATACCTGTCTTTGCGAGTATCCTCGAAAAAATGGTCGGTTATGTCTTAAGTAGGGTTGGGTACCGAACTCGGTACTTTTAAGGGTACCGACTGAATTGCGTCGGTACTACCAAGTACCGATTCACGTTAAATCAATCGGTGCCAAATTTCGGTACCTGAGAACGCATCTGGGCGCATACGCTACAGAGAGAGAAAGAGACCCTGTGATGTGATGTCACCCCTGCAACTCGTTCAAACAACACACACAACACAAATTGATCTTTGATTGTTTTAACAAGAATTAATCTATATTTAATTTATACAGTGAAGACTATGCAATGTTATTTACATTTGATTATTCATTTTCTGTACCTGGACACCTACAAACTTGAAAAAACTTAAACATTGTTTAATTTGTATATTTGTTTATTTGTGCTATTTACACAATTTCAAACAGGGCCCACTGGTACAACCTGCACCGGAGCCCCGCAAACCCCAGCTACGGCCCTGTACACCGATCGGTCTGCTTCAAGTCGAACACACAGCTGCTGCTGCCACCTTACGACAATAGATTTACACTTCAAATTAGGTAGTCTGTCATCGATGACAGTAGCTCATTGAAAAAGGATGGAAAATGCCCTTCATTTTGTTTGCACTAATAAATGCTGCTGCCTGCCAGCTGCAATCACCAATAAAACGTTGTTCCATGTTTTTTTTTCCCTATATTGTCATAAATATCGTTATCGCAAATATTCTTGAAATATCGTGATATAATTTTGAGGCTATATCGCCCACCCCTAATTGAGGTTGCTTTATTTTCCTTATTTCTTACATTTGGATTGACAAGATTTGCCCTGCACCGCGTCTACAACGCCGCAACAGCTTGGGACAGACTATACTGGATGTGTTACATCGCTTGTAATGATTGGCAAATACGAGAAATTGTGAGAAAATAAGACCTGCAAGCAAGGTAAAAATGTATGTATGTATGTCTGTGTTTTGTCAGATTTTTGCACACCAGCTAACAAATTACCCATTAACATTGAGGTAACTTTACCAATGTAAACTGCGCTGTCCTTTCAAACGACTTTGTCAGCATATTGAATTAACGTACCGAATTAAAATTATTTTTAACGAGCAACGCTTATCTTAGATTAACATTAAGTTAACTAATGTGAAATTGTGTTCAGGTGTTAGTTAATGTTGGCCAGTAGCCTATTGAGGAAATAAAATCATATGTTAGCTAGGTTAAACTAGTTTTATGGCTAGCTGTCTTAGTTTAAGAATTAGTTTGTTATAGTTTTTAATGGAATTTAAGTTCTGCTGCATTTTTTGTATATGTGTTTTAAAGGCAACTGCAATGAAGCATCAAGAAAGACATGAGCATGCCAACCACCCTGAGACTGATAATTCAGGTAAGAGAACAAATAAGTTATGGTTTTGAGGGGTTTGTGTATTCTGTATGGGGTAGGGTTGGGCGATGTCTACCAAATTGCCATCGGACGATGTCTACAGTGAAACATCGTGACGGACGATGATATCGGGGGGCGGGGTTAGGGGGTGTGCCCGAAGCGTGAATCCGTATGCAGAAAGGCATGGAAAACAAATAACGCGTTGTACGGAGCCACTAAAGGGACATGGTTAGCCGCTTGCTAGCAGTAGACTATTACATTACAGTACATGAAAGTTCACTTACCACATACACAGAGTAAGGAGAGATGACTGATAGGACAATGGCGAATTATTTGCAGATACTGAGCACCACTGACAAATATCTATTCTTGTAATATGTGTGGTTGGTACTGCCGCTCCGTAGTTTAGAGTCCATGTGATCGCGAATCTGTGAAAGTAAAATGAGAACTCGCATTCGAACGCGGTTTCAATGCCCTGCATATTAGTAGCGGCTCCCTGATTTTAGTATCAGGGAGCTAAATGGCTCCCGCAATTTTGTCCTAAGACAGGAGAAATGGTGAAGATGAACTGTTCCAGTATTGGAAGACAGTATTTTTTAGTTTTATACATGCAATGTTTTAAATAAAGAATTTGATATTTTGTAATTATTGTGTCTGTTTTAATTGAATGCCAGTTGTACATTAGGGCTGTAAAAAAAAATAAAAAATAGAATTTCGAATATTCGTCGAATTTAAAATAAAAATCCACATTTGAATGCAAAAACGTTACGTTACATTCGACTTTTAGGTGTGCGTTAAGGAGGCTTATGTTTTTGTTAGCCTATTTAGTTGAAGTCACTAGACGCGGCGTTGTTCATTAAAAATATAGCGGAAAAAGAGAACAAATGCGGAGAAGATCTTGTTTACATCAAAACCCAGGAGAAATGGTGAAGATGAACTGTTCCAGTATTGGAAGACAGTATTTTTTAGTTTTATACATGCAATGTTTTAAATAAAGAATTTGATATTTTGTAATTATTGTGTCTGTTTTAATTGAATGCCAGTTGTACATTAGGGCTGTAAAAAAAAATAAAAAATAGAATTTCGAATATTCGTCGAATTTAAAATAAAAATCCACATTTGAATGCAAAAACGTTACGTTACATTCGACTTTTAGGTGTGCGTTAAGGAGGCTTATGTTTTTGTTAGCCTATTTAGTTGAAGTCACTAGACGCGGCGTTGTTCATTAAAAATATAGCGGAAAAAGAGAACAAATGCGGAGAAGATCTTGTTTACATCAAAACCGAAACCAAGCCGTTCACACAGAACGCATATTTCACACATTTTCTAATTATCTATTACTGTTGCACTTGCGTCTCGCATAAAAGAGTTTAGAAAGCCATGTAAAAATAATGCAAGTTTAACTTCATGGCGGGTTTTTCCCCAATCCCCATCCCACTGCATCTCATGTTTTTAAATGAAAAATGTACTCTGTGTGATTGGCTTTCCGCCCTTTGTATTAAACTATGCATACATACATGATGCTGTTTTGTTTATAGTTGTTTAAGCAACTTATTTATAATTGGTTTATAAACATTTTAAACATTATGCACTTTTTTTCGCATAGTCATGTTATCTTATGCTTTGAATGATGCGCCCTCTTGTGGCCTCAGGAGAAAAGCCAAAAGCTTTTCTTCACCCTAACTGAAATTATGCATTTTAAATTCGAATATAATTCGATAATATTTAAGTACAAAATTCGAATTTAGTTTTTCAGCCATTTTGACAGCCCTATTGTCCACAAGAATTTACATATCTATGTAATAGCCTACTACTACTACGAATAAAATATTAATGTCTTTATGTTTAAGCAACTTAATTATAATTGGTTTATAAACATTTTAAACATTATGCACTTTTTTTCGCATAGTCATGTTATCTTATGCTTTGAATGATGCGCCCTCTTGTGGCCTCAGGAGAGAAGCCAAAAGCTTTTCTTCACCCTAACTGAAATTATGCATTATAAATTCGAATATAATTCGAATTTTGATCATATTTAAGTACAAAATTTCGTAATATGTAGGATAAAAATCAAATGAATTCTATATAAAAAATTATAAAATCAAATTAAATCTATATTAAAATAAATGAACTACAGTAGTATACGGATTAATTGGATTTTGTATAGTAATTTACTGTAAAACTTTGCTACTGTAAAAGTTTGCTACTGTAAATCAAATACAGTTTGCTACTGTAAATCTTAATTACAGTAACTTACTGTAAAAACCCTTTGAAATGTCTAACAGTGTAGTTGATCCGTTATCCTTACAGACCAGGCACCACGGTTCGTAGCGCATGTGATTCACGGATTAATTGCAAAATTGAACAATCATAGAGAAAAAGTTCAGCATTTGTACATGTTTTGCCTTGCCAATTTACCCATTCAAGTGATTTTAAACCATTCCAGCGCAAGAAGAGGCAAAAGAGAACTCAATTCGCTATGGTTTTAAATGCGTTCAGCCGCACACACCCAAAGCGCTCACACACAGAGGAGCATTTCAGACAGCAAGCGAACACGGAGTTATTCCCCACAGCTTTGACAAAGATTAATCTATATTAAATTTATACAGTGAACACTATGCAGTGTTATTTTACACTTAAAGGGGTCATATGATGCGATTTCAAGTTTTCCTTTCTCTTTGGAGTGTTACAAGCTCTTGGTGCATACAGAAGTTCTGTAAAGTTGCAAAGACTAAAGTCTCATTTCCGACGCGTGCTTGCGGTGTTCGGCCAATCACAGTGCACTGGGTCAGCTGGCCAATCAGAGCGGACTGCGCTTGTCAAAGGAGGGGGCTTTGTTGAAAACGAAGCGTTTGAGAGAGGCGGGGCATAGAGGACCTACAATAATGTACAGTATTGGAAAAATAATGTGTTTTTTGAACATTAAAGCATGTCAACATATTCTGTTACACCAAATACACAAAATAATGATCTTTAAAATAGCATCATATGACCCCTTTAAATATTAAATTTCTGTACAACTTTATTTCATTTGCAACTTTGTTATATTGTATTTGTTTCTTTTTTTTTTTTACTTGCCTTCAGTCATGTATGAACTTTCTTAGTTCAGTAGTTTAGTAGTAGCTTTTGCAATACGTTAAATCACTAGTTTATTCTTATTATTATGACTAATAAATGTAACCATTTTTAAACATACATAATACCACAAACAGTTTTTTTTTATAAATTATTTTATTCAGCAATGATGAAACTGACCAAAAGTGAGTGACATTTATAATGTTGCTGAAATAGACATTATAAATGTCTATTTCAAATAAATGCTGCTCTTCTCAACTTTCTATTCAGCAAAGAATCATGTTCCCATAAAAATGTTAAACAGCACAACTGTATTTAAAATTGATAATCTTGAGAACCAAATCAGCATTTCTGAAGGGACACTTAAGACTGTTGTAATGGCTGTTGAAAATTCAGTTTTGCTGTCAAAGGAAAAAATACATTTTAAAATAGTTTTTTTAACTGTAACAATTTCACAATTTTAGTGTTTTTACTGTATTTTTGATCAAATAAATGCAGCTGTGAAAGGAATCCTTTCAAAAAAAAAAGTTTATGTATTTTATGATATTGCTGTTGCACGAGAACCTGTGCGTTACAGAGATTTCCCTATGAGAAGATTTCCTGGTCAACAATAGGCAGGCAGAGAAAGTGTCACAGAGGGCAGGATTTCTGTAACTCTTAGAAAGTAACTATTGGGAAAAGGTTTCCTGGTTGTTTTGACTGAGGGGGCGAGAGGAACAGCTGCTGTTCCCGAGTAAAAATGGACAAGGCCACTATCACACCACCTTATATGGCTGTGTTTCTCCTAGCTGCCCACAGAGAAAAAGAGAGAGAGAGAGAGCGAGAGAGAGAGAGAGCGAGCGAATTAAAGGAGGGAGGGACCTAATAAGTTCTGGAAAGAATTAAAGAGTCGAACTTTACAAGATACTTTTATATATTAATCTCCTCATTCAAGACACAAATAGTTTAAACTAAACTAAGTTGAATTTCCTGTAACCACTGAGAATTTCATCAGCTGCATTCCCACTTGATTTCAAACTGACTTGTCAAAACAGACTGTACATTCCTATACGTCAAAGTCATTATCTGAGCACCTTTAGGACAAGAACTGCAAACGGTTCTTGTAACTCATGTGTTTGAAGTGTAATTTGATAATTGTCCAACAAACCACTTTTACTTGTGGTAGGGTCTCTCTTAAAGTAAAAGCACAATTGAGCTGAGTAACAGAAATAAAGTGTTCCACTTCTCTATCAATCCATCTATCCTGTAGTGGCTATTCAGTGAATTAAAATGTATTGAAGATGAACTGAACACAACGTTCCTGCTCCTCACTTTGGCTAATGAATGCGCACAGACACAAATCAATGACAGGGCTCTAGACTAACTTTTTGCACTGGTTGCACTGGTGCGCCTAACTTTTTTTCTTAGGTGCACCAGCACAAAAGTTAGGTGCACCCAAATTTTCGACCGCATCGCATTTAACACCGCAGTTTTACAAGTTCTAATCTTACCTGTGAGGCATACAGTGGAAAGGCACATGCAGTAACGGGACGGTAGGCATATAATTGACATAGGCTACATGACATGGCTTGGGCATGGGCATGCTCGACCTGTGTCCAATCAGTATATGCACCGGTCTTCCTCTCCGCAAGATACGACCGTACACAATGACGCATTCATTTGTGGCGATATCTGTGTCTCCGTCGATTAGGAATGCCATGTACGCACTGTTCGCAATTTGCACCGGCCTTTTTTTTTTTCAATGTATCTGCGATGACTCCTATAAATTGGGCGCACGCGACATCATTGCTGTACGTCGGGTTTACGTTAAAGCCATTTTTCTTCATAAGAATTATTTCGGACTTGAACTTAGTGAAGGGAAGTTCTTCTTTTGCAATATTGTAGGCAACGTTAAACTTGATTATCATCTCGGCCTCGTCTGATGATCTGTTTGCTGCTGCCTGCCGCTGAAAGGCAGCGGGGAGAGGGGACACTTGGGCAGTGCATTTATCGCGGCATGTAATGTGTTTTATAGATTAGGGTGACCATACGTGCCATTTGGGGTCCGCCCTTCGCTATCTCTGATTGGTTTAGACCACGATATGGGCTTAATGTGTGTCTGTTGTTGAACCACAGAGAGACTTTCATAGTCGCGGAGCCTTTTTTTTCCCCTCGAACGGCTGGTCGCACCGGTGCGACCTCAGATTTTTTTTAGTCGCACCATTGAGAAATTAGGTTGCACGTGCGACCAAATTGGTCGCACTCTAGAGCCCTGAATGACATGAAGTCCTAAGAAGTGCAGTATCCACCTGTGGAAAACAATGAATAGGCCTAATATTGGTTGTGTTCCAAAACATAATGAGCTGCCTATGTAGGCAGCATTTTTAGAAACCCTAATATACTTTAAGCAAAATCAAAGAACAAACTGGTGTGACGTCATTTCAAACAAAAAAAGGCCAAAATGAAGTTTGTTTGTAGTTCATTTCAGGAGACAATCATCCTCCCAAACTTAAGAGCTTATAAATGGGCTGTTCTTAACAAAAGCGAAGCTTCATGGTCCCCCTGCAGTTTTCTACCAAAAAAAAAAAAAAAACTTGTTTAAAATGAAGAAATTAAGACAGCAATTTTATTCACTCATCTATCAATCCATTTATCCTGCAGTGATATCTAATAGTAATTTCCTATTTAGGATTTTTATTTAGTAATAATAAATTATTATTACTACTATTATTATTAAAACAATTGTAATTACTAATTATTACAATTATTGTTATTATCATTATTAAAGTCACGTTTATTGTTATATGTTTTAGCCAAATTGTACAACAAGCACAGCAAAGGGGAAAAAGATTTTTCCCAAAATTGTGCAGCCCTAAAAAAATCCATCCAAAAATGTAGGAAGTGATTGTAAGGTCAAATTATAAATTTAATTAACAGCATGGAAATTTAAAATTTGACTATTTTATCCAAAATTTGTGTTAGAGGAACTCTATTCAAATCAGTTGCGAGTCCCCTCACTACAAATCACTATTTGTAGGTGTTTCTGCCTAATATAGGTACCAATTATGAGGTTTCATTTCAATTACAATGCCGCCTTAGAAGACAAATGCCTATGTATGCAGTAGACAACAAGGTGCCTCACTAGGACTTGGAGCCACTGTGCGAGGGGATGCCACACTTCAGTTTCACTGCAGGGAGATCTTGTAACTCCTAAAAAACTGAAACATTATTTATGAAAAGTGACGAGCTACATTACACAATTAAACAGCTGCTCATCAACAATATAATGCTGAATTACAGCAGTCAGCAGAATCTCCGTCCCTCAGAATCAGAGATCAGAAAGCAAAGTACATACACGCGCATGAACTCGGGCTTGATAGGAATGTGATGAGAGGTACACCACATCACTCCTTCTCTCAAAGACAACCATACACACCTAATAAATTCAGCAGTCTCCATAACTCATGTGTAGGGCTGCACGATAAATCGCATGCGAAAGATGCGCGTTAAATATCGCATGCGATTTATCGTGCAGCACTACTCATGTGTTTATTAATGTGTCAGCCAGACAGATCGCTGAAGAATGTAGATCAGTGGTTTTTCCAGTGCAATAAAGATCATGAATCATATCCGATTTGAATGAAACTCTGTACACTCTACAGCATGAAGCTGGTCAGCGTCACATACCACCCTTGTCGGGTTGCTAAAGAGTGTTCAACGGCATTCTCTATCCTCCATTTGTTAGTCAGACGTTTTAATTAGCCTAATTTGCTAATGCCACTAGTCCAGTTAAAACGTGTCTCATCCTTCTATGCACACAGAGACAGGATTACACGAACACAGTGCGCACGCCAAAGAAAGCACAATATTCCAGTGGAAATTGAGACACGGACAAGGAACATTCAAAACATCTGTTCATAAATTACACTGACAAAGATCAGTTTCAGTCAAAATGGAAAAAAGCTTGTCAGAGTTAATAAACAATTTAATAAACTGGTTCAGACAACAGCTACCTCAAATATCTACAAATTATATATACATTAGTTCATTTTTTTTAAAGAAATTAATGCTTTTATTCAGCATTAAAATGATCAGTAAAGACATACAAGACAGTATAATGTTACAAAAGATTTTTATATTTAAAATAAAGCTAAACTTTCTATTCAAAGAATTTTGAAAAAAAAAAATCTATCACAGTTTCCACATAAATATTAAGCAGCACAACTGCTTTCAACATTGATAATAATAAATGTTTCTTGATCACAAAATTGGTGTATTATAATGGTTTCTGATGGTTAATGCTGCTTAAAATTCTGCTTTGCCATCACAGGTTTAAATTACAATTCAAAATATAAATATTTACTTTGTTATATTAATTGTAATATTTCACAATATATTACTATTTTCACTGTTTTTTATCAAATAAATGCAATATATAATGAGGGTTTTCTTTCAACACTACTAGACAGAGGTCTTCAAAACACACATCTCCTGAAGATGACACATCTCACGTCCACCATGGCAATCAGATAAAACTTAATGACAACACACAACATGGGTGTGGAACTTCTCTTCAGCACAATACCACACCATAAACAAATACTGCTGTCCTGATGAACATTAGACTGGACTAGTGTACATCCTGCTCACCTGCTGTCTGCTTACGAAGCTCTGCATTAAATACATCTTGCTGTGAAGCTCCATTTGCCCTCAAATCACTTCTGAAGCCACTGTTGGTCAGTTTTCAATGTGGTTGATGCATTCTGGTAATTTATAGAAACCACACTGGCCAAACCTTTTATTTCAGTCACCATTTCTATTTTAGGAAGGAGGTGTTCAGGGAGAACCTTTAGACAACCCAATGTTTTCTCAGAAACCATATTTCAGAAACATAGAACAAGTTATATTTCATTAAAAGGGGTCATATGATGCTTTTTAAAGATCATTATTTTGTGTATTTGGTGTAACAGAATATGTTGACATGCTTTAATGTTCAAAAAACACATTATTTTTCAAATATTGTACATTATTGTAGGTCCTCTATGCCCCGCCTCTCTCAAACGCTTCGTTTTCTACAAAGCCCCCTCCTTTGACAAGCGCAGTCTGCTCTGATTGGCCAACTGACCCAGTGCATTGTGATTGGCCAATCAGAGCAGACTGCTCTGATTGGCCAGCTGACCCAATGCATT
>NW_015626033.1:3422-5225 GCF_001515625.1 Sinocyclocheilus rhinocerous | reverse complement strand
TGAACATTTTGGCGGCGTTATGCAAATCTTCCCAGATAGTGATGTAGATATGTGGGGGCGTGTTAGAATGAGCCGTTTTAGGGGGGCGTGGCAGAGTCTTAACTTTAATAAAGAATATCTCTTTGGTTTTGAGACTTCAGTCTTTGCAACTTCAGGGATCTTATCTATGCACAATCTGCTTGTAACACTCCAAAGAGAAAGGAAAACTTGAAATCGCATCATATGACCCCTTTAAAAGATTAGTTCACCCAAAAATAAAAATTCTGTCGTCATTTACTTACCATCCTGTTCCAAACCAATAACACTTTACTTAAAGTCTTCATGTATAATGCATTATAAAAGTAGTTTTAATGCATTAATTATGCCTTGTAATGCACCTTATAATGCATTGTACAATCTCATGAAAAATTGTAACCACAGTAAATACATTATAACACTTATCAATTTATTGTTACACTATGCATGTTAATTATTTACGACAATATATAATATATTACAATGCACATTATGAATAATTATAATGCATTATACCCTTTAAAAACTCGTTATAATGCATTATACATAAAAGCTTTAAGTAAAGGTGAATTTCTCCAGACCAGTCTTAATAAAATGAACAAAGACTACAGCAGTGAAGTTTCAAAAAACATGCATGAGCATCACAAAAATGTATAAAAGTGGTCCATATGAGTGGATGATATATTTAAACTCTTCTGATAGCTTTGATATCAAGTTGTTTTTCATTGATAATATTCAACCTTGAGTCAGTGAGTCTAACTCTAAAAGTGAATCAGTTGATTCGAAAAACAAATCTTTCAGCCTAGTATTGTGAATTGGATCAAAAGTTTATCTCGAAAGATGTTTGTTAACAAATAGTCTTTTTTTTTTTTTTACAATGTTACATTAAATTCTCTTGTAAACTAGCAAGATTTCATTGCTTTTTTTACAGCAATGTTTTGAAAAGAGTGATCAGGATATTTGTCAAAAGTTCATTTTTTGTTTTCATAGAAGAAAGTATGTTTGGAGTAGGGTTGCAAAGGGGTGGAAAATTTCCAGTAAATTTCCGGAAAGTTTCCAAAAATCCCTGGAATATTCCAAAAAATCCTGGACATTTTCCACCTTTTTGCAACCCTAGTTTGGAGCAACATGAGGCTGAGTAAATGGTGACAGATTTTTGTGCACTATCCTTTAAATGTAAAATTACACCAAAAGTTAATGTACGTAAATATCAGGTGTCAGAAAAACCTGATAATTCTTGAGAAAAGTTTCAGGTCTAAAAAGAGAAAGTTGTAATATGTCCTTAGGAGACATTATAATCTGCCTGCAGCCACACACACACACACACACACACTACAGAAGCAAATCTTCTTGGATTCTCCAGCAAAACAGTAGCTTCTGCTAACGGTGTTGACATAATACAATATCCATCCAGCTCCACCAGTACAAGACACAGAACGTTTACGAGTACATGGGGAGGCCTCATCAGCACAGCATCTAATGAAATTCCATATCCATTATCCAACATAGAGTGAAGAACACAGGACAGGTATGAATGTTAAAGGGGTCATATGATGCGATTTAAATTTTTCCTTTCTCTTTGAAGTGTTACAAGCTCTTGGTGCATAAAGAAGATCTGTAAAGTTGCAAAGACTAAAGTCTCAAATCCAAAGAGATATTCTTTATAAAAGTTAAAGGCAGGGTATGTGATTTTTCAAAAACACTTTAGAAAACTGATTCGGGCCGAATAGCAAAACAAACTTGTAGCCAATCACCACTAACGGCCGTGTCTACTAGGCCTGTTGCCAT
>NW_015626033.1:2420-3080 GCF_001515625.1 Sinocyclocheilus rhinocerous | reverse complement strand
TTATCGCAATTATTTCTGGGGCAATATATCGCACAACAAAAAGTTGTTATCGTGACAGGCCTAGTGTCTACTCGTGATGTGGAGGAGAGAGCTTTCATTGCATGGGACGGACATTAGCGAGCCGAGCGACAGAAAGATAGAGATGGCGGATAAAAAACAAAAGAGGAAAACGTCTGCGGAACGATAAGGCAAGAAGTAGGACCCGTGTAAATATCGGATCAGCTTTACAGCGCTGGAGAGAACTCAAGGAGCGGAAGGCCTGCGATCGGACGCCGAGGTTGCTTTGTTTCTTCTCAATAGGTGAGTAACACCGTGCCTACAACAGCTAAAGTCTGCCTACACCGGACGCGATCAAACGACCGTTGAAAACCATTGGAAATTTGTGTCAGCACATCATAAATAGAACCCGGCAGCAGTTTTCTGTCGGGATTTGTTGCGCCGCGCCACTCACGTCCGTAGACACGGTGTAACATTAGTTTTGCTTTGTTTCACAGAACTAATCGTTCCCTGGGTTGCGTATGTATATGTGGGGCGGAGCTATCAAAATAGGGGCAAGACCCTTTTGGGCGGAGCTATCAAAATAGGGGCAAGACCCTCTTGGGGTAGGGGCGTGTTTGTTTTGGTGATTTCAAATATAAACATTGGCTACCAGAAATCCCT
>NW_015626033.1:426-2343 GCF_001515625.1 Sinocyclocheilus rhinocerous | reverse complement strand
AGCACACCTCGCTTTTCAGACCGATGAGCTTTGTAAAAATCAACGCGTTTCAGAAAGGCGGGGCATAGAGAAGAAACAATAATGTACAGTATGTGGAAAATAATGTGTTTTTTTAACCTTAAACCGCATAAACACATTTCACCAAATACACAAAATAATGTTCTTTTTAGCAACATCATATGACCCCTTTAAAAATCAGATCTCCTCTCCCACTGCAGAACAGATCCTCTCCTGATGAGATTAAACCTGCTGCGGACTGATAAGATCCAACAATGACAACAAACAATAACACTATCAGGATCCAGCTGGATTCTTGCTTATCCCAGATGTTCCTGGATAAACCTTACAAACACAACAGCTTTCACAGGAGTCTGTGTGTGCGCTCATGTTATTGCTTCAGCGTGGAAGACTTGCCAGTTGTAACGCTACTGTAAGTTACAGGAGCTGAGACACCAGCACATAGATACAGTTACAGTAACAGTGAGGATTCAGAGACTCAGAGATGTCTTAATGTTTCAGATGCCTGGTCTTCGGTAAAATAATTTTTTTATAAAATAAGTCTCTTATACTCAACCAGGCTGAATTTATTTGATCAAAATAATACAGTAAAAACAGAAATACTGTAAAATAATTAAAATATTTACCATTTTAATATATTTTAAAATGTACCTATGATGCAAAGCAAAATTTCAGAAGCCATTACTCCTGACCTTTCTATTTTTTGATGAATAGAAAGTGCAAAAGAACCGCATATCATGCGTTCCTTGCTAAATAAAAGTATTAATGTTTCCAAATAAGCACTACTGACCTCCAAACCCTTTCTATTTTCTTTTTTTCGAAATTCAACAAAATATGTTTTTTTTAACAGGAAGTCATGGGTGTTTCTTCAACTATGGCACTTTTGCACCTGTGAACATAAAAACTCTCTAAAAATGCACTCTTCACACTCTCTCAAGTTTAGTCATGAAAATTCAGAAAACAATAATTTTTCACCACAATTCTAATGATGTATTGTGTTTAACAGCATTGTGTGGTGGAAATGACAATGATGAAAACTACATTTTAACAAATTGGGGGAAAAAATGGTGGAATGACATTAGCATAGTCTTGCTAATGCTAATTTTATAGCAATGTCAAAATTCACAAGTTTCACAAATTTCACAAAATTCCCAAATTTGATTCACAAGTTATATTCACATTGATTTTTCCTCTCACACATCACACATCTCATTTTTCATCCCAAGCTCTTCACTGGTATCTCTTTTGTAAACAAGTACACTAAGTTTTGTTAAAAAAACTTTATTAGGGTTAGAGTTGGAAAGATTAAAAGTCTGAGATAAAAAAAGCTATAAATGGTTTAAAGGGATATAAAAAGCTTAAAACAAACATCATGAAGGCAAGATAAAGAAAAGTTTTAACGATCTTCATAAAAAAATGAAAGTATAAAATAGGGGTGCTCCGATTGATCGGCTACCGATCACTATCGGCCGATAATCACGTTGGGATGATTGATCGGCGGTCTCTAAAAAGGCCGATCTCCAGCTGATGACGCTGCCGTGAGAGGTTTGGCATGACATGCAGCGGCACCGTCTCAGTCTCTGTCCGGCTTGGGTGAAATAATTATAATGCTGAAGGTGAGGTACTCTCTTCTGTTTCTCGCTCAAAATACGCAAATGGCTTCAAATCATCACACATCGCGTCTGTCTATAAGCGAGCTGCACGGTTGACACCGGAATTGTCACTTGCACAATCGAGGCAGTGTCACATCATCACTAAAGTTTATAAATTGCATTTCTTTTTAATTCTTGCCAGTGTTTAATCATTCAGCGCCCGCGCGCTCTACTGGAGACCGTGTGCTCATGCACACTCATAGCGCACACACATAATGCCAGGTTCACATTACTCCGTTTGCAGTGC
>NW_015626033.1:0-266 GCF_001515625.1 Sinocyclocheilus rhinocerous | reverse complement strand
GCATTGTTTGCAGTAAATATGAACATGGATTGACACGAAAATTTATTAATTACACCATAAATGCATTTTATTAAAGTCTACGGTGTTTCACAGTCAACACATATGGCTTTTTGGCTAGGTTTAAAGGGAAAGAGCACTTTTAGATAAAGAAGGCAATAATAGATGGCACTCGTGGGAAAACAAAGTTCTTTATGAATGGCAGGATTGCTTGTAACAAAGATTAAAATGCAAAAGAAAAGGCAGTAGAGCTGACTATTTCTGTCAAT
>NW_015626032.1:529157-537167 GCF_001515625.1 Sinocyclocheilus rhinocerous | reverse complement strand
CAACTTGTAAAAGTGCATGTAGCATTATATGACCCCTTTAAGGAATGAATGTGGAAAGTCCCTGCGATTTCAACACTGAAAGCAATCAAATCGTTGAGCTGATGAAAGAAGTAAAGCTCAATGTTTGTAGAGCTGCCACATGCAAATCTGTTAGCAGTCTAAAGACTAGCATTTCTTCCAGTTTTCCTTTTTATTATTTTCAAATCCTTTTTGTCCATAAAAACACAATTTCACTATAATTTAAAAGAAATTCCTGGCCCTTTGAATTTAACAAATGACATGGTTGCACACGCATGCTTTCTGAAGGGAAGAAAGCTGTTACTGTTTATTTTGGGGGGGGGAAAATTGCAAAAGAGTAGGAATTTTGGCCATAATATATGATTGAATGAAATATTCCCATTTAAACCTTTGATTTAGTGAAATGAACCTTTATACATATACAATAGCATGATTCATGCCATGCTGTTTACTTTATGAAGACTGCGATTTACAGTTCGTGTTGGGAGTAACGAATTACAAGTAGTGCAAGTTACGTAATCAGATTACTTCTTTCAAGTAACTAGTAAAGTACCGCATTACATTTTAATTTACAACTAAATATCTGAGTTACTCTGTTTTCCCATTTATTCACTGACACCTCTTTTGTTCCCGTGTTGAAAGAAATCGGGAGTAAGTGCAGTTGCAGAGGCACTTCATTCAGGCTGAGGCTTATTAAATTCACATTGGGTGTGAGAGGGCCCTTTCAGTTGCCAAAAAAATGTGACCCTGGACCACAAAACCAGTCTTAAGTCGCTGGGGTATATTTGTAGCAATAGCCAAAAATACATCGTATGGGTCAAAATTATCGATTTTTCTTTTATGCCATCATTAGGATGGATATTAAGTAAAGATCATGTTCCATTAAGATATTTTGTAAATTTCTTACCATAAATATATCAAAATTTAATTTTTGATTGGTAATATGCATTGCTAAGAGCTTCATTTGGACAACTTTAAAGGTGATTTTCTCAATATTTAGATTTTTTTGCACCCTCAGATTCCAGATTTTCAAATAGTTGTATCTCGGCCAAATATTGTCCGATCCTAACAAACCATACATCAATGGATGTATAAATCTCAATTTCCAAAAACTGACCCTTATGACTGGTTTTGTGGTCCAGGGTCACATATAACTTTTGGGAGGTTTGTTATTAAAAAACAAGCCTAAAAGTACAAAAAGTAATGCAAAAGTAACGTAATGCATTACTTTCCATAAAAGTAACTAAGTAACGCATTTGGAGTAGCACAATATTGTAATGCATTACTTTTAAAAGTAACTTTCCCCTACACTGAATCTGATGATGTAAGAATAATAAATAAACCAAACAAATACTCATTTTTAGTAAGTTTTTCTTTGCTCCCAAAAGTCAACATCATATTAAAGTTGGAGATTACATTAAGCTGTTTCCGTGGTCCAAGAAGATTTTATGGGCCGCTCTAGCTTTGTTAGGGCTTTGTCATGTTAACGGCCTTAGACATTTTATATTCTTCCGTCTACTCGTAACCTGTCTGCCAGAAACACAAAGGCCCAGTTTCCGTGTTTTATTGACACGTTAGACTTACGGCCGTTAAGCTATCGTGAAACGGCCATTGAGAAGAAAGGGAAAATGCATGTTAGTTGCTTATGTTCAGTGTATTATCTAATAAATGTCATCACAGATAGAATCACAGAAATACAGAACGTATAAAAGCACCGCGACTCATTCACTGAATGCTGACGGCTTCATAAACTGTTTTTTAGAAGGTAAAACACTGAAGCTGTTCGATTCAGAGCTGAAAATATGAGAGCAGCCAAATGCTTGTAATACAAAATACATTCTTTAATCTGTTTAAATCACTGTAAATACACAACGAGACATAACAGCACTGTTACAACAGGAACAAAGTAAGGACTAACCCAGGAAATCAGACATTAAACAAATACACAGCATGAGCTCTGCAAAGAAGAAATGTGTTTTGCAAATAATTTAATAGAAAGAGTTCTTCGTGGGGATTTTCATATCAGCGGTGTAAAAACAGAGCTTGAGGAAAATGGAACCACACCATGCTATGACACACAATAAGCTGAAATTAAAAAAAAAAAGTGTTTAACGTCTTTATGCTACTTTATTCATGTCCCCATCTGTTCCTTTTTACCAATATATACATGATGTACAACTGCTTCTTAAATACATTTGGAAAATTTTGCATTTTATTTACAATATAAGAGCTTATTGGTTTATTATTATTGTTTTTATTCTAGCTAAAAGATGGTGTGGAAATTTACATAAAAGCACAGCCTATGATTCATAATGTTATAAAGCATCTGCACATTCACTGAACAGCACTGTAAACAACTTCCCTTGATAGTCAGAACCAATTTAGCATTTCTGACATCATAAAAATGTTATCTATTGAATAAATCTGAACTAACGATCATATTTCTCAGACAAATGCATTACTAGTGAGGCTACCTTGAAAACATACACCCGTTCTTCTGTTTTGGTGTTATGTACACATAGGATCTTTTTTTTTTTAATACAAGCAATCTCAAAGTGCACTTTCAGAAGAGCAGTCTGAAATTTAGAAGAAAAAAAAAAAAAGTAAACGAAAAATGAAAATTGCTGCTTTCCACAATTTTTAATGAACGAGACCCAAAGTCGATGATAATGTAACCAAAGAAAAAAACTAGTTAATATTTTAGTGGTTATGCAGTGAAAAACTCATATGTGCATGAAATATATAGTGAAAAATAGAAACCAAATCAGAGCATTCAGCATCACAAGATACTAAACTGACAGCACGGACATGCTGAAATAATGGCAGTGCTTGCATCAAACACGAAATCAGTGATAAATATGGCTTGTAGATCAAAAAAACTTGAAAAAAGGCCCAGAGTGCTTCCTTAACAGCTACGGCTGAGCATCCCACCATATCGGTTCATTCCCATCCCAAACCCACCCTGTTCTGGCACACATTCATCTGTATCTCACCCTTTCTCTCTTTATCACAGCTGAGTAAGTCCTGGAGAAAGGAGTCGTTGCCCACTCCTCCCCCGGCGGGACGCAGGGGCCCCAAGGTGCGGCTTGTTTTGCAGGGGCGTCCCGTCTCAGATCCCCTGGCACACGTGCAGCCTGGACCTGGAGAAGGAGGTGGCATCTTTCCATACCTTGCAGGCAAGTCCTTTGGCACAGTCACAGCGCTGAAAGATCTCCAGGCTGTGGGAGCCTTTCTTGCGCTGCTTGGTGCAGACTTCGCCCTGCCGCAGCACAGGCTTGCAGATTTTCGTCCAGAAGTGGCGAGCGCAGCAGTAGCCCTCCGAGCAGTCGGACGATCGCAGGCAAGGGTCGCCCTCGTGACCTGCGGGTGAAAGAAGCACATTTCTGTTACTCAAACACTAATGACGACAAGGTCATGGCTTTGATTCGCTGGAAATGCATGCAGTGTAAATCGCTTCAGATAAAAAGGTCTGGCAAATGCATGAATTCATAGAATAAATAGAACTTAAGGCTGGTTACTTTATAAACCAGTATTTTCTGGTTAAATGTTCCCTATATTCCATATACAGTTGCTCTGGGAAGATTTTATTATTTTTTTATATTATTTTATATATCTTTTTACATGACTGTTTATGAAGATGATTTTGCTGAAAAAAATATATAATTATTTTGCATTTTTGAAATACTTTCTTCATCATTTTCTCATTTACATGAAATGTAATTGCTTTTTTTTTTAGGAGCCCCGAAAATAAGAAAAACTCATTATTGATTTAATCTCATAGTTTTCCAATGGAATACAAAATGAGAATTTTTGAACAATTATGCAGCTGAGTTGCATGAAAATTAAAATTTTGGGTGAACTATGGCAGGGTTGACTGAGTTAATTAAATAAATAATTATTTAAAATAATAAAAATATACAATTAAAATAAATAATTTTAAAATAAAAACAAAATCACAATAAAACACTGAATTCTAAAAAACTGCATGTCATATAACCATTATACAACATTACTAAATGATGAAATCTCAGGGGATACTTTGATTAAATATTTTAGGTCAAAGGGGGTTTGCCTGACAGTTTTTTGAATTCCTGCTTTATTAAAAAAAAAAAAAAAAAGAACATATCAGAAAATAGGACATAATGACAAAAATATTTCTAATTTTTTTTTTATTAAAATTCTAAAAAATTTTAATATAAAATATTAATATAAAAATTCTGCTAACTCATCTTTAGTGTTTTATGAGTTCATCCCAGAGCAACTGTATATGGAATATAGGGGGAAAAAACATTCAGCCAGGAAGTATTTGCTTTTAAAGTAACTTGCCTGTTTGAGGTTATCTGACCTTCCCTTATCCCTAAAAATGCTAGAGTTTGTTACAATAAAGTTGAATTTTAAATTCACTCTGTTCCATTCCTCCAATCATATTTTTTTTAAAGATTTTTTTTTGACCTCATAATGCTTAATTAAAGTATCATAACTCTATCTTCTGGTAAAAGGTCAGACTTCTATCTGATGAAGTATGCCAGACTTCTCCAATCATTTAGTCAACATAAACCCCGCCCCTTTCTTGCATTCAGATCTGCCTCCATCCAATCAACAACCAATAAATTAAAGTCCCCACCCTACATTTTTTCACACTACAGAAGAAAAGATTTGTCACTACTTCCATTACTTTGTGACAATAAGTATGATCCCTCCGTCAGTCAATGGACAGACCCAGTCAAAGATGGCATACGGCGGCAATGTGTGCAAAACTCACGCACACTCCTCCTTTCTACCTCTCATGCAAATATTCTCCACAATGCTCAAGTGGAATCAGAAAATAAAGTGCAACCAAATGCGTCACTGTTACTGATATACATCTACTCACAAACAAATGCAAAACTATTTTCCAATAGTTGGTAGTACAGGCTGAAAATAGCTATGTAAGTTATGTTTATGGTTTATTTTTTCCAAATGGAATGATGTTGCAAAATTTGCAAAATTTAATTTACAAATAAGTTTGGTGTTGTGAGCTGCACTTCAAGATGAATATTTTTAACACAGTCTTCTAGACATAACATGGCACTGACTTTATATTGTCTGTTGAGGTACTTTTGTAATGTGCGAGAAAACAGACCCTCACGTTGTTTTGGCTTGCTTATGAAACGATAACACATTTTCTGTACCCCATTATACCAAATTCAATTGCATTATGAGGCCTGTATATAGCAAAACTGTTGGGGAGCCTAATTTGAACAAATCATGTCCTGATATATTAAGAAATTTGGCCCATTTTAAGAGAACCTGATATCCTTGGCTAATGGTCTGCCTTTTAACACAGAAAGTAAGCTTCCTGTAACAAAACCACAGTTTCCTGTCTGGTCTTCCCAATGCAAGCCATGATCAGCAGTGTCCATGATGGTGAAAGACATCAGCTTCCAACATGGGTTTTTTTTTAACAGTGAATGAATTCATCGAATCAATTAATATAACTCAAATAAACATTTATTTACATTTGCTGATTGATTGATAAAAGGAAAAGTTCATAATTTCTTCTAAATGGCAGTCCGTACAACATTTAGGGTGCCTCAAATTGCTCAGTCTAAATCTCGTGTGGTTTAATTTATGTTTGAGTGTGACTCTGCCATCAGTGTTACTGAGGCGAGAATACAGAGGTGTGGGAACAGCACTACATTGTGATCCTTCCTTCACAGGCCTCCCACTGTGGTTAAATCTTCAAGATATACGAGCTGTATAAATTTGTGGCCTGCCGTCCCCCTCAACACATGCATGTAACCGCATCCAGTGAATCAACTCATTGCAGACATAGTTCATAAGTGAGTACGAATATGAAACAGTCTCAGACCGCCCACAGTCCGTTCACTGACTGCCTGATGCACACGGCACACAAAACTAGACCGAAAATCACATGCTCTACTCGCATTGCTTGAGATTATATGTAACTTCCTGAACTCAGGGTACACAGTGAGTGCTTTCGAGGAAAAAATGAATCGCTGGAACGTGTGTCAGGTTAAAGGTCTCATTATTCCAAGAGCTATTCAGAGTTGATAAGGTTACAATAAGGTACAATAATATTTCTATGACTTTCCAAAAGAGGAAAAAAACTATTACATCGGTCAGAAGAGAGAAAGATGTCATTTGCCATTGTGTTATAAACACTCACACAATAAATCACAAGTATAGTATTATAAAAGTACATTAAAAAATTTAAAAATTAAACACTTTGGTAGATTTAAGATGTTAATAACTGTGGAAACACATCATAATAGACTGTGAGGGTCCATACATTGCAAAAATTAAAAGTTGTATCTGTTCACATTATTTAAAGGGGTCATATGATGCGATTTTAAGTTTTCCTTTCTCTTTGGAGTGTTACAAGCTGTTCGTGAATAGATAAGATCCCTAAAGTTGCAAAGACTAAAGTCTCAAACCCAGAGATATTCTATTTAAAAGTTAAGACTCGTCCACGCCCTCCTAAAACGTCTCGTTTAAACACGCCCCCACATGTCTACGTCACGATGTGGGAAGATTTGCATAACACCACCCAAATGTATACGTAAAGAAAGAAGGTGTAACTTTGATTCTCGCTGTAATATTGTTGCCGCCGCCATATCGTGCAGACGCTGTGTGTTTCATTGTGAAAGTGAAACTACTAATAAAGATAGAAATAGTTGGAATTAGGAGTGACAATTGTATATATAATCTATCAATATGATAAAAGTTAAAACTATCTTGTAATTAAGAGGATAAGTGATGCTGTCATAGAAATAGAAACAGAAAATATTGAAATTTATTTGAACCCATATTTGAATTAGATTATTCCCATCATTCATCCATGTCACCAGCCATATTTTATTTTCATTGTTAAGTGACCGCTGAAACTTCTGGATGAAACTGCATGCAAAAAAGAGTGTTCTGTGTTTCCTATGATAAACTTTTCATGATGGGAATGTGATGAAAATATTGCATTCTGCTTACAGTATATTCTTTCTTCAAGATGCTGGGAGTTGAAGTTATTTTATTTTTTATCTTACCTGTATATTATCTTAAAGCTTCTGTAAAAAAACTCCACTACAATGAACAAAACAAGATAAACACTGCAACAATATTACAATAATATTAATACTGAAGTTGTTAGAGGTCATTTTCACTACAGTCCAAGATGGTGCCATGATGCAAGAAAAAAGTCAGCTGCAAGATATAAACTCAGAATTGTGAGATGTAAACTCTGGATTGCAAGAAAAAAGTCATAATTATGAGTTTGTATCTCACAATTCTGTTTAAGCTCAGAAATCTGAGTGGGAAAAAATCTGAATCTTGAGAAAGAAAGTCTGAACACTACAAGATATAACCTCAGAATTGTGAGGGGAAAAAAAGGTCATAATTATCATTTTTATTCCATAACGGAAACATCCCCCAAGTGCACACACACACACACACACACACACACACACACACACAAACACAAACACAGAGCAGTAGGCAGCCATTTTTTTGCTGCGTCACCCGGGGAGCAGTTGGTGATTCAGTGCCTTGCTCAAGGGTCTCACCTCAGTCATGGTTACTGATGGTGGAAGAACGCATTGTCCCCCCACCAACAATTCCTGTCGGTACTGAGACTCGAACCCATGACCTTCAGGTCCGACTCTCTAACAAATATGTCATGACTGCCCCCTATGTGTTTCATATTAGCATACCTTTGAGATACAATTAAGTTAGGCTAGGCTAAAATGGTTTAAAGCAGTCTAGCTGGTGCCCAAATCCTCCAAAATCAGCACACCAGACCTTAAACACCTTAAAGCTGCAGTCCGTAACTTTTTTTGGTTAAAAATGATCCGAAATCAATATTTGAGCAAGTACATAACCAGCCAGTGTTCTAAACTATCGCCTTACTTTAGCCCGATTCACAACGGTTAGCTTATAATAATGTTTTCTAATTTGAGTGGTACGGGTAGGTTTTCGCGGG
This sequence comes from Sinocyclocheilus rhinocerous, assembly GCF_001515625.1. NCBI lineage: Eukaryota > Metazoa > Chordata > Actinopteri > Cypriniformes > Cyprinidae > Sinocyclocheilus > Sinocyclocheilus rhinocerous. Next base: position 529,177 of record NW_015626032.1, on the reverse strand, counting down.
AAATTCGAGCATGCTGCTGC
>NW_015626032.1:518273-528369 GCF_001515625.1 Sinocyclocheilus rhinocerous | reverse complement strand
AATCACCATTGGTAGCGAGATTTATGGTAATGCTTTTTTCCTCAGTTGGTCAGAACAAACGTGGCAGACTTGTTACTTACTTGTTCAGATGGCAATATACGGTGAAAATTCTTATTTGGGTCATATTCCAAGACGTAGGCTAGAATCTGTGATTGCGAAGTACAGTAAATATCCACACCGGTGCGGTGACTGACTGCCACACATACTCTTCAGAACATTAGATTCATCCGTGCCGACTCACACCCCACGCAAGCTAGACAATTCCGCACACAGCTGCAATTCCAGGTTTTTAAACAGAGATGGCGACAAAGAGGCAAAACTTAAGGACTGCAGCTTTAATATAAGGTTAAGTTACCTTAATGTAAGGTAAAATGGATAGTTGTAACTGAGCTTGACAATGCTATACAAATCACAAACTCCAGAACAGAAAGCAGCTAGTGAAGATTTAGCAAGGGAAATGCGTTACATCACCCGTAACAATCTTCAGTTTGGCGTCAAATGCAAAACATGTGTTCCGACAAGGGGAGAAGAATATCTTAATATCTAATAACAAAAGAAACGAGTCTGTTTTCTGGACTGACAGACCTTAGAGCAATATTCCTTTCTTATGCAAGTAATAGAATTGGTAATATTGAAAACACATGATGAAACCCGGCCAAACCACCAACGATACATTCACGAGAAGAATAAGGAACGGATGAAGGCCCACAAAATGTTTAAATACAAAAAAGTCACTGACCTAAAAAAAAATCAGACTTCATTCACTGCATCATTAGAAAATGATTGAGTACATTACATTAGCAGAAGAATAAACCATATAAAACAGACAATTCCATTCAGACATCATTAAAATAAGACTTCAAAAACATGTACATTTCTCATCCTCTTATTCGTTTCAGTTGTATGATGTGCTTTGACGTTAATCGTTCTCAGCTTTCAGGCTAAATCATGTCAACTTTTTGATTCCAAAGCGGCAAGAGTCACCTGCATCTCTCCATAGCGTTGCACAAAGCGCCAGAGCCAACGCAGACACATAATCGCATCTGCACACAATCTGGCAACGTCATCAGATCAGGATTTTAATGATCCGACCAACGCTTGGATACGACTCGTTGATCCTCATCCCTCATTGATTCCATAGTCTGTTTTTATTCCTCCCATACAGTACATACATGTGTGAGATTAGTGGCACGATGATAAGCTCAGAGACAGACGGCGATGAGGGATGCCCACTGCCCTGTGTCACCGCTCTCATGCTAGCAAAAAAAAAGCAGACTTTGAAGACTAAACATGCCATGCCTTTGAAAATCTTCTCCCTATCTGGATTCTCCCTCATGTTTTTAAGGACTGATATCAGGTAATACCCAAACTACAGTACGTCAAGTCTTATCTTGTTAGTAGCAACCGATATGCATGCAGTACTTTAGCAGGCAGATTTGTAAACTGCCTGAAAAATATTGCAGTCTAGTTTTTTTTTTTAACAGAAGAATTCAAATGTAATATTTCATATTAGTTTAAAATAAAACATATATATTTTTAAAATTTTATAATTTTTTTATTATATAAAAATTAGTATATATTGTATATACTGAAGAAACATCTTCACAACTATAGGATTAAAAGACTTTCTCTGAACTCGCGTATATAAAATATACATAAAATACCAAATAATATCACATTTAAAAAGAATCGATCAAATCGCAATATTTTGGATTTTTAATTTTTTTAAATATTTAATTTATTCTTTATAAATTCTTTATAATGAAAATCTTTATAATCTTTCATTATAATTATATATAATTTTTATATTGAATTTTATATTTCATTTTCTTATTCATTTATTTTATTTAAAACTGCTACATGCTGCTAAAAAATCTGCTATCTATAAAACTGCTAAAATCTTTCATTTTAATTTTACTGCTACAGATACAAATCTTTTTTTTTTCAGCTAGCTTTGGGCCTAAAATAGATATTGTACACTACAGCTTATAAAAGAAACATCTTCAGTTTAATTTCAGTCTACAACTATAGGATTGCAAGGCTCTCTTTGAACCTGCGTCTAAATTCATATGCACAACAGACTATGAAATCCTGAATAGGATTTTCACACATAAAACCCATGTCTCACACATATGTTCCTGTAGGGCCCCAGGGCCCGGCTTAACTTGACCTTGCAAAAGCAAAGCTGACATCTGACACCATGAATGGTGTTAGTGAATTGAGAGGGTTTTGTTGTTGCAAGATTGTCATCTCATAAACAAATTAAATCCCTGCTAAGAAAACTCAGTTAAACCAACCAAAGCTAGTTTGGTGATCTTAGCTGTTTTAAGATGGTCTCCCAGCATGGCCAAGCTGGTCTTTAGCTGAACTAGCTGGACTCCCAACAATGCCTACGAACTATAATGTCAACATTTACAATTACAACTTATTACGATTAATAGCAATTAGCTTTCATTAACTAGCATGTCCTGAAACTGGGCAAGTCAGGGCTAATCCAGAAAATGCAGAGTTTTTCAGTTAACATTTTTTTTTTTTCAAGTAACAATTTTTTTTTTTACGTTTGTAGTTTTAGTTAACTATAATAACCCTGGTTCACATTCACATGGGTGCTTTTCAATGAGCATGGCTAAATGGATGCTAACCGTTACATCCATGGAATTCTGGGAATGCTACAGAGCTGCAATATCATGACTTAACACTTTAAATCACGGTCAGAAACTCATGGTGATTATACCTTCTCAGCTGTCTTGTTCCTCAAATGAAGTCAAATCCAGATGATAAGCCCGGTTAGCCCTAAAGTCTGCCACACCTTTGCCTGTTTTATTTCACCCTCTCAGCTCGTTAGCATCACTAAACAGTCACTTAACCTCAGAGGGATCAGGAGAGGGCAACCCACCTCGCCTCTTTACAAGCCAGACCCAAACAATCCCCCGCCATTTTTCTTTATTTCACTTCCCAACAAAGATTTTTTTTTTTTGTGCTAGTACAACAAAATGACTAATAAAAGATGTGTAATTGTTACTTTATCTATGTATTTTATCATTGTGCTGCCTCAGAGAATTGTGGAAAATGTTGTGTTGTTGCAAGATTGTCATCTCATAAACAAATTAAATCCCTGCTAAGAAAACTCAGTTAAACCAACCAAAGCTAGTTTGGTGATCTTAGCTGTTTTAAGATGGTCTCCCAGCATGGCCAAGCTGGTCTTTAGCTGAACTAGCTGGACTCCCAACAATGCCTACGAACTATAATGTCAACATTTACAATTACAACTTATTACGATTAATAGCAATTAGCTTTCATTAACTAGCATGTCCTGAAACTGGGCAAGTCAGGGCTAATCCAGAAAATGCAGAGTTTTTCAGTTAACATTTTTTTTTTTCAAGTAACAATTTTTTTTTTTACGTTTGTAGTTTTAGTTAACTATAATAACCCTGGTTCACATTCACATGGGTGCTTTTCAATGAGCATGGCTAAATGGATGCTAACCGTTACATCCATGGAATTCTGGGAATGCTACAGAGCTGCAATATCATGACTTAACACTTTAAATCACGGTCAGAAACTCATGGTGATTATACCTTCTCAGCTGTCTTGTTCCTCAAATGAAGTCAAATCCAGATGATAAGCCCGGTTAGCCCTAAAGTCTGCCACACCTTTGCCTGTTTTATTTCACCCTCTCAGCTCGTTAGCATCACTAAACAGTCACTTAACCTCAGAGGGAGCAGGAGAGGGCAACCCACCTCGCCTCTTTACAAGCCAGACCCAAACAATCCCCCGCCCCGGTCCTACTCGTTAACGGAACCTCAGCGTCAAATTAAATAAGACAAAAAGTTAAAAGTCCCAAAGCTGCGGCACTGATGTGAAACAGCTCTCGTGTTCCACTCTAGTCGAGAGGTTAATGTGGTGAACGAGTTCTGCCAATCCCAATATCACTCTTTTTGGGTTGCCCACAACTGGAAACCACCATTAACCACCCCTTGAACATTTACTCTAATCGTCTAAAGTGAGCAACTTTGGTTTGTTTCAAATATAGGTTTATTTTATTAGTGGACAACATCTGAGTTTCACTGTTAAAGAGTTAGACACATTTAAATGAAGTTGTATCTACTAATAAAACTCTGACATCATGGCTACCGGCCAGCTTTACTTATAGCACGAAACGGCGAACCGAATTCTGCTTGTCGCCTTTAGGACGGATGTATGAAACTGGGTGGCCGTTTCTCTTGCCTGCCTAATTTGCAGCAGTTGGGAGAGCGCCAGTGTGGGAGATTTATTGGGAGCTTGTGTTATAATCTCCACCATATCCTTGAGAGTTTGAGGACTTGAGAGGAAACATTTCAGCAGCTGTGTAATGACATATAAAAATTTAAAGCATTCTTCAGACAGCTCAACCAGACGCGAGAGAAAAATGTAGGGAAAGTGACTACAAGGACATAATGCTAAATTAATTCCAGGCACACTTCTGGGTGCCATCATTAACATTTTTAAGGACATTCAGTGCTTAAATCATTTGCACTACATAAGTCACTTACATAGCCTAATAGGGCTTATTTGCTATTTTTCATGTCATTTGTACTGTCAATCTTACCTTAAATTCTAAAACCATATTGTATTGGTACTGATTTTATTTATTTATTCTAAGCTAAATATGTCTTGGTATCAAAATGCTCCTATCCCACACACTACTTTGCAGCCTCCTGACTGTAGATGACGCTATAATAAACTTATTTTGTGAATAACAAATAACAAACCCCCCCCTTTTGATGTTGTGTTGAATGTACTGGTCACATTTCTATCTGTAAATTTTCTGGAATTTTTTTTTTCAAACTCTTCATAGACTTTTAGTACAATTTACATGAATGTTATGTAGCATCTTGAAATGAACAGCTGCCAAAATAATTTTAATTAGAGCATTTTGCACAAAAAAAAAAAACAAAAAAAATTCACAAAAATGTTTGGATGTGGCCTACCCAAAGTCCAAAGTTAATGAAACTTTTACAACAGCATGCTGTGAGAACGCATGCCCAATTTTGTCCAATTATGCCCATAGGGGGCATTACAACTGAAAAAAGAAAGAAAGAAAAAAAAAACCTCCACCACCAATTGATTGAGGAACTTAGCATGCATCTTCTTTGGTGCATTATATGCTAATATTTCAAAGAAAAATCAACAAAAATGGCCACTAACAATCAATGTTCATGGCTGCTCATCATGAAATCATGTATACGCTATACAAAACCAGGATGGCTATTTGCATTTCAAATGTAACCAATATAAGAGGGAACTAGAACTAAAGAAATATCTCAAAGCTACAGCTGCAATCAAGAAATTTGCCACCACAGCACTGCATCCACATGACCTGTTCTTTCAAATCTGGTATTAAATTTAATACACTGTCAATGTAAACTGTTAAACCTGCAAATGATGTGTAATCTGTGGTGATCTAGGGTGTGACCATTGGCACAGAAAAGCTATGAACAATATAATAGATGTAACCATGTTTTTTGATGGTTCCATCTATATAAATTCCTGCACACCACACACGACATAATCCGAATGTAAAAATACACTACCCTTCAGAAAACAAACAGCTAAACCAGTCTAAACTGGTTTTGTACAGCCAAATTCTTTGCTGGTCTCCCCAGCCTGGTCAAGCTGGTTTGGTTGGTTTTAGACGCGTTTTGGGCACTTGTTAGTTGGTCAGGCACCTTAAATTGCCTAAGACTAGCAGAACAAGTTTAAGCAGTTTTTTTCCAGCAAGGTATAACATTTCCTGAGTTATCTTTAATTGATATAATTAAATCTCCTAAGCAATTCTTTCAGATTTAGAGAGCCGCCCCAGGTATAGAAAGTTGGGATCTGACCACAATATCTGCAACATCTGCAACTGGAAACTTCCAAATGAGAAAACAGTCGCTCTGTTAGTAATCTACAAAGTTGTTAGCAATCTACATTTGGATAAGCAGCTAAATGTAGCATGACATTTAACTAATATTGGATTGTAGTGGTTTCCACATGTATGGCAGTGGTCTGATCATCCAGACCACCTGCGTTTATGGAGATGCTAAAGTTGAGAGCAATTGTTTAGATGAGGGTCTGGCAGGGAACTTGCATGCTGGAGATCTTCCCCCTCCAAAGAGGAAGTGAGAGGGAGAAAAATCCCATCACCACCTCTTTTTTTGCATTGAAGCTTTCGACAAATTGCGTCTGCTCCCTATTACAACAACATCTGCATATTTACAGCTGATCTGAGAGACATAACCAGGACGAAACAGCACAGAGAATTTTATCTTAAGTAACAATATTGTGTGACTTACACATGCTAAAACGAGTCTTAAATAAATCTTGAGCTTGGCATGAATTCAGGATTACCAGACATATGAGAAAAGCTTTCAAAAGGACACTGGCCATTCAACTGAGCTACAAGTGTACTTGTAACCAGGGGCGTAGCCATCATTTCAGAAGTGAGGTAATGGTAAATTGCAGCGCAGAGGGGGTTTACTATATGAGACACTTCCTGTGCCTGTTAAGCTGCAGGTTGACAATGACATCACATGTAGCTATTATTCATAGAGATGGGAAAAAGTCCTTTTTTTATTTGACTATATTGAGCATCCCTCCCAGGCCTAAGGGTTGTATCAATCGCTCAGGAGTATTGCATTGCAATCTAAAGTCTCTTGAAGTTTAACTCTCATTCAGCAATACCTCTGTGGCTTGACATCACTCTTGTATGAGACCTCAGATCTTGCAGGCTTTTATTCATTCATTTCAAAGGCATGAAATAGGCAAAAGTGGTTTGTTGGAGTGTGTGTTCACAAACCACAACTCACTGCTGGAATGCCCTGCTTGGAGAGTTGCGGTCAGGGTATTTAGTTTTTTTCCTCCTTTGGCCCAGACACTATTTTTTACCTTTTCTTTTCGTTTTTTTTTTTTTTTTACTCTGAATGAGAATGTGCTGGTATCTTGAAGATATTTCCTACACCACTAGGTGCTTTGACCACCACACTTTGGCTTAAAAAAGTACAAACCCCTTACAGAGCCCATCAAATAGGCTGTCAAATATCAATGGAAAAAATCGTAACTTAGCCTACACATCGCAAAGGTAGGCTATTATAAAAGCACAAAGATGTGGAGAAATTTAAAGCGTCAGGATGCTGTACCCAAAAATCAAAGCAAGTTGCGGCCAGATAGAGGATTCCTGCTCGTGTGAGTGTTTGTGAAGAAGCCTGGCGTTTCATGATGTGGGAAACCTTTTTATAGGATGTTTCCTCCGCCCCCATTCTGTATTGACAAAAGATGAAACTGATCTGTTCACACACACTCCTGCCTGAGACAGCAGGAAACCATCGCAGCACATTTGCGTTATGGATGTTTAAAGAAGTGAAGTTGAAACTGTGAAGCAGAAGAGATTTAAGGCTATTCATGTGCTTTTCAATCAGTCGATCTGCCTGCCTGTATGTTTGTTACATTTGATTCATTATTTACATTAACGAGGCAACGGACAGTTACAGTATAGGCTACTAAGTAGGCTAATTAGAGTACTGTAAGTCAAAATAGGTGAGCACATCTTGGAAAAAATAGTTAATATCTATCTATCTATCTATCTATCTATCTATTTAAAGAAAAGCTTTAAAAAGTATAGTTCTAATTATTAATTGATTTTGGGAACACTAAGCAGAGACTGGTTAGTTTAATTTAAACTGACTCACAATACCTGCCATCTTTCTGTCAATCCTGTGCTAAAAGCTTGATCAGATTCCAAGTGTGATTTGTGTCAAAGCTGATAAGCACGTTTCAGTTAATTTTTAAGTATAATAAGAAAATCATCTTATATGAGAATAGTCTGATTATGCCTTGAGATAGACTGAGAGAGCACTTGAGTAGTTTGCATAGATTAAAAACAGAATATCATAAAAAAGAAAAAAGGGAATAGTCAAAAAATACGATTTTTTTTTTTAATCATACTTTTTTATTTCTATGGTTTTAATACAAAACAAATTATGGTTTAGCAAACAATAATAACGATAAACCGCAAATATAATTACATAATGTCAGTATGAGTCCACGCTTAAATTCGTTGCCAGTGACCAGATGGAATCTGTGAGTTTCTCAGCTGTTGTTTAAAGCCAGGGTTTTTTGAGAACACTTGTCTGCTAAACAGGAGAAACCCATTTCTCAAAGTTTTGGATAAAAACAGGATTCAAGATGTTGATTTCAAACAACTGACGTGCTTGAACTTTTACTCATGAATCAGCTGATCTTGGAGGTATAAATTAAATGAGACGGCCACAATAATAAATCACATGTGGAGAAGAACCATGGAAGTGAACGGTAATATAGTAATGTTGTATGGCAGTCATGCTTTATGATGATGAAATCATAGGGATGGTGTTTTTGGCTGCTAAACTATATAGTGCTGAAAACAAAACCTCACTGCTAAAAATGTGGCCTGAGTGGAAAATATGGGACTTTAAAGTGAGGAACAGGTTCAAGGGTGAATAAGCGGTGGAAAAATAAATAAACCTTCCAATGAGGTTAACGGAGAACTCTGGGTGGCGTTCTGAAATTCTGTCATCGCCGCAGTGTTAATAAGAGAACTGAGCTTTGATCGCTACGATGTAATGCTTTGTGCGCACGGACAGCATTACAGTCCAAAGGCTTTATCGTCTCAAGCCATCTCGAGTGGAACAAACAGAGACAACTTTACAGCAGAGATCAGCTGCTGTTGTTTTCATTCAATATCATTCGAATTTGGTGGCCCAAACGTTCCTAAGCCATTTCAAATGTCAGGCACCACATACAGGTGGCAGCTTCGGCTTGGTTATATATCCCATATCAATATGAGTCACGACTGGACTGATTCCAGTAGAAATAATGTCTCAAAAGGTATATTAGGGGAACCATAACTCATCTGTTCTGTCAATGAAGCGTGTCTTATCTCATCACTCTGATCATATGTCAGAATCTACTATGTCCTCTGCGTCAAAACTGCGGTCACGTCTGCTTATTTTATTCCTCATTTTGCTTAATGTAAACACACTGTAGGTCAACATTTGCATGGTACTAAGAAACTTAACAGACTTAAACAAAGACTCCATTGACATTTTCAATTTGTTGGTGTTCTTTGCAGTGTCCAAAATTTGCACAAACAACGGCTATGCTCAAATTAACATACTACTGTTACTATTTCTGCAGTATAGTACGTACACTGTGCACACTATGTAAACAGAACATGAGGTCACTGGACAACAACTTGACCAACAGTTGCATTTTGAAAAATAAAGGTTCCAAAAGGGAATGTGATGTCATAGAAGAACCACGTTTGGTTCCCCAAAGAACCTTTCAGTGGGCAGTTCTTAAAATAACCATTTTTTCCTTACTGTGGTGAATATTTTAATAATAATAATAATAAACCATTTCCACTATAAGGAACCTTTTGAGCAATGGAAAGATTCCATGGATGTTAAAGGTTCTTTATGGAACCACAGATGCCAATAAGGAACATTTATTTTTAAGAGTGTACACTTTGGTGTGTATTTTGGTAGTATTTAGCAGTATGCTGTTCAGTATGCCCCAATCTGAAAAATTGAGGGGTGGAGCACATTATGAATAATTAATAATAATATTTAGGTCATGCACAGTAGCCATTACCATTTGCATGTTCATTCATTCAAATGCTGATGCAACTGGTTGGCAGAGTCTTCTGCGTGTTTTTAAAGGGATCATATGATGCGATTTCAATTTTTCCTTTCTCTTTGGAGCTCTTGGTGCATAAAGAAGATCTGTAAAGTTGCAAGAGATATTCTTTATAAAAGTTAAGAGTCAACCACGCCTACCTAAAACGGCTCGTTCTAACACGCCCCCACATGTCTACGTCACGATGTGGGAAGATTTGCATAACGCCGCCCAAATGTTCACGCAAAGAAAGAAGGCGTAACTTTGATTCTCGCTGTAGTATTGTTGCTGCCGCCGCCGCCATGTCGTGGAGATGCTGTGTGTTTCTTTGTGAAAGTGAAACTACTTTGTTTGGTCTTCCAAAAGAGGACACAACTAGAAATCAGTGGTTAAGTTGTATTTACAACACTGTTCCAGAACA
>NW_015626032.1:514624-518121 GCF_001515625.1 Sinocyclocheilus rhinocerous | reverse complement strand
CAATAATGTACATTATGTGGAAAATAATTTGTGTTTTTTAACCTTAAACCGCATAAACACATTGCATTACACCAAATACACCAAATAATGTTCTTTTTAGCAACGTCATATGACCCCTTTAAATTTATCGTTTCAGCGGCCAACCACTATTTTGTTTCCCACTGCAGCGAATCCAAAGCCTAAACTTAACATTTAATGATGCTAAAAAAAAATCATCTAAAACATAATATAATAAAATATAATTTAAAAAATAATAACCTGGGATTAAGAACCTTATTTAGGGACTCAAAGCTATAGCTTGTGATTGAGCCTGTTTAGAGCTGAACCTGCAGCATTTGGGTTTCCCTCCCAAATATTTAACTACTAAGCCAAACCATCCAAAGTAAAACTTTTTATTCCTAACATATTCTGTGTGGTTCTTCTCTGTGAGCGTATTCAAGCACAACCCAAGATGACAAATGAAACCTGCAATTCAGACCCACCTCAGTGCTGCCAATCATACAGTACGTATATATGAAAAAGGTCTATACATATGCGTCTTGTTAAATGGAATCATAATTGGAAAAACAAAACAATTTGCTGTTGCTTTTTTCCATTTCATCGGAAAAATGTTTCTAGGATTTTAAACCCTTTGAAAACCTTTTTCCCAAATCATGCTGTTTCCCGAATGTATTTTTCGACATATGATGAAAAACAGGTGTGAGTTGTTTCTTGTTTTATTTCTGTAAATCAATTACCCATAAAATTCTGATAGAAGTCATGGCTTTCTAGATAAGTGAATACGCAAAAGAAGTTTTATCTTTTGCCAAGAGTAAAACAACAAGGAAAACTGAGGCCATGATTTGCATTCCATAAACAAATGCTTAAATGACTAAATAAGCAGCAATGTATTATTCACGGCTCAAACTGTCAAAGTTTTTCTTATTTTCATAATTTTGAAATAATTATTTTGGTCTGAGATTTAGACGGAAAATAGAAAATAATTATACATTTAAAAATAATAATACAAAATAATAAAAATGCTAATATCTAGCTATCAATTATAAATAAAACCAAAATAATAATAAAGATACAGATTAACTTGATTTACTTTATTTAATTTAATTTTTTTACACTACTGATAACTGATTTCATTTGTAATAATCTGTACTAACATCACTTTTGTTGTGATTACTTTTCCTTTGCCAATAAAATTCCCTTCAAATTCATATCAGAGACAAACCTCTCAGATCTTCTTCAGACTTGGTCAGCTGATTCAAAGAGCTTGTTCCTCAAGACCCCTAAATTCCAGGAAGTCTTGGTTGTGGAATTTTTCTATGGAATGGTGGGTGAGCATGAAGAGGCAGCACTGCCTTATCTGATAACCGCTCCTACACTGTCCCCTTTTTTCCGGAAGATGGATTGAGCCATTTCCCCAAAAGTCCCAAAACGGTCGAAGCATGAATGCAGCTTCTTGACTTCTTAATGACTCAGATTTTTTAACGGCAGCACTGCCTTATCTGATAACCGCTCCTACACTGTCCCCTTTTTTCCGGAAGATGGATTGAGCCATTTCCCCAAAACGGTCGAAGCATGAATGCAGCTTCTTGACTTCTTAATGACTCAGATTTTTTAATTGATAACAGTGACCGCTCTTTAGTGAAGCATTAACCACATGAAGGGAAGCTGCTGTTAAATTACAGCCTTAAAGGCATAGTCTCCGACTCAAACCCAAGCAGCCTGATCTGGGTTAATACGACTACCCCTCAGGCTTTGAAGTCTTACAGAGGCGTAAGTCACCTTTAAGTGCCAGATATTGAGAAATATTCGATGAGTTATCCTAAAAGAACTTGAATCCATAAAGCGGGGTTTTTCCTAGACTTACACGGTTTGATTTCAGCGCTGCATATTTTAAGTGTTCACAGGCATCAGTGTGTTGTACATTTATATCTTATCCATATGGTCTTGGATTTTAAGAAAAGCCCCTGAGGAAGCTATAATTTGCCCCTGAAGAAGCTGAATTTTTAGCATCATAACTCCAGTCTTGTGTCACATGATCCTTCAGAAATAATTATAATATGCTGATTTGATGCTCAAGAAACATTTATTATTATGATCAATGTTGAAAACAGTTGTGCTGCTTAATATTTTCCTTTTTCAGGGTTATTTAATGAATAGAAAGCTGAGAAGAACAGCATTTAGAAATAGAAATGGAAACTGCCACTTTTGATGAATTTAATGCATCCTTGCCGAATAAAAGTATTAATTTCACACTAGTGTAAATTGTTGCAAATATGCCATTTTCAGTAACCAAAAACATCTGCATATGAAAACTTACGTAATGTCAACCTGAAATAATATTCTCAACACATTTGATTTATGTTAAGAAATGTGGCATATTTTCAATTTGGATTTCATGTTGAAGTTCTTGTGAATGTCCAGATCACTGTGAACACAGCAGTCCCTCTGAAAGAAACGCTTCATTTATTACAAGCTTCTTTTTAAAATGTTAGTTGCATTCCATCTTGTATTACCTGTATGGCTGTACATCTAAATAAAAGTTCTACACAGGAAGTGACGGATCCTAGAAATTGCAGCTTGGAGCCAGTTCATCTCCTTAGATTTACAATGTACCAAGGCCAAATACTGTAGGCCCCAAACCGCTCTCATGATAAACCGTGATTTTACAAATATTCCACTAAATCAGTCCAGTCAACCATAAAACAGCAATGCTATCGTGTCGGTATGTTAATAGCATGCTGAAATGCAACATACTTGAGTGCAATGATTGTTGTATAATTATTGCAGTGTACACTCCTGATTGGGTTTGTCAGGAATAGGGTTTTAATTATAGACAAACAGATCTTTAAATGTAAATCAGACACAAAGTCACTGTTGTTTGTGTTCTGTTCTGCTAGTAAGTCTGCATATGTTTTTGTGTGTTTCTGCCTTATATTGAGTACATGGTCAAAAGCCATCAACACTCAATTTTAGAGCAAATAAAACTTGACATCATCTGCAGGTCCAGATGGAATCTGATCTATGGGAGCAGCAGATTTATTTTTGCATTTTCCTCACTGATTTTGAGAGGGGGGGGAACTGTGGAATTCTGTGGAATGCACTTAAACGTGGTGAAAGGGTTAATTCACCCAAAAATGAAAATTCTACATTTACACACGATTTAAAAAAATAAAGGTTCCAAAAAGGAGTTTTCACACCAGCGCCATAGAACATACAGAGAATCTACAAAGAACCTTTCAGGGAAAAGTTCTTAAATGAACCCATTTTTTTTCTTAAAGGGGCCATCGGATGCCCATTTTCCACAAGTTGATTTGATTCTTTAGGGTCTTAATTAAAAGTCTATAACATACTTTGGTTAAAATTTCTCAATGGTAGTCTACTGACCCCGCCCCTCTCTTCCGTGGGGTGACGAGCAGACTGTAAACTTCAGCCGCGAAACTTGCTAACTAGCACATTATTAGGAAAGGCGATTTGCAAAGATTCATTAAAAAAAAAAC
>NW_015626032.1:491966-508692 GCF_001515625.1 Sinocyclocheilus rhinocerous | reverse complement strand
TCACACGCTTGAGGTATTCGGCCAATCACAACGCACTGGATAGCTGGCCAATCAGAGCACACCTCGCTTTTCAGACCGATGAGCTTTGTAAAAATTAACGCGTTTCAGGAAGGCGGGGCATAGAGTAGAAACAATAATGTACATTATGTGGAAAATAATGTGTTTTTTTTAACCTTAAACCGCATAAACACATTGCATTACACCAAATACACCAAATAATGTTCTTTTTAGCAACGTCATATGACCCCTTTAAATTTATCGTTTCAGCGGCCAACCACTATTTTGTTTCCCACTGCAGCGAATCCAAAGCCTAAACTTAACATTTAATGATGCTAAAAAAAAATCATCTAAAACATAATATAATAAAATATAATTTAAAAAATAATAACCTGGGATTAAGAACCTTATTTAGGGACTCAAAGCTATAGCTTGTGATTGAGCCTGTTTAGAGCTGAACCTGCAGCATTTGGGTTTCCCTCCCAAATATTTAACTACTAAGCCAAACCATCCAAAGTAAAACTTTTTATTCCTAACATATTCTGTGTGGTTCTTCTCTGTGAGCGTATTCAAGCACAACCCAAGATGACAAATGAAACCTGCAATTCAGACCCACCTCAGTGCTGCCAATCATACAGTACGTATATATGAAAAAGGTCTATACATATGCGTCTTGTTAAATGGAATCATAATTGGAAAAACAAAACAATTTGCTGTTGCTTTTTTCCATTTCATCGGAAAAATGTTTCTAGGATTTTAAACCCTTTGAAAACCTTTTTCCCAAATCATGCTGTTTCCCGAATGTATTTTTCGACATATGATGAAAAACAGGTGTGAGTTGTTTCTTGTTTTATTTCTGTAAATCAATTACCCATAAAATTCTGATAGAAGTCATGGCTTTCTAGATAAGTGAATACGCAAAAGAAGTTTTATCTTTTGCCAAGAGTAAAACAACAAGGAAAACTGAGGCCATGATTTGCATTCCATAAACAAATGCTTAAATGACTAAATAAGCAGCAATGTATTATTCACGGCTCAAACTGTCAAAGTTTTTCTTATTTTCATAATTTTGAAATAATTATTTTGGTCTGAGATTTAGACGGAAAATAGAAAATAATTATACATTTAAAAATAATAATACAAAATAATAAAAATGCTAATATCTAGCTATCAATTATAAATAAAACCAAAATAATAATAAAGATACAGATTAACTTGATTTACTTTATTTAATTTAATTTTTTTACACTACTGATAACTGATTTCATTTGTAATAATCTGTACTAACATCACTTTTGTTGTGATCACTTTTCCTTTGCCAATAAAATTCCCTTCAAATTCATATCAGAGACAAACCTCTCAGATCTTCTTCAGACTTGGTCAGCTGATTCAAAGAGCTTGTTCCTCAAGACCCCTAAATTCCAGGAAGTCTTGGTTGTGGAATTTTTCTATGGAATGGTGGGTGAGCATGAAGAGGCAGCACTGCCTTATCTGATAACCGCTCCTACACTGTCCCCTTTTTTCCGGAAGATGGGTTGGGCCATTTCCCTAAAAGTCCCAAAACGGTCGAAGCATGAATGCAGCTTCTTGACTTCTTAATGACTCAGATTTTTTAACTGATAACAGTGACCGCTCTTTAGTGAAGCATTAACCACATGAAGGGAAGCTGCTGTTAAATTACAGCCTTAAAGGCATAGTCTCCGACTCAAACCCAAGCAGCCTGATCTGGGTTAATACGACTACCCCTCAGGCTTTGAAGTCTTACAGAGGCGTAAGTCACCTTTAAGTGCCAGATATTGAGAAATATTCGATGAGTTATCCTAAAAGAACTTGAATCCATAAAGCGGGGTTTTTCCTAGACTTACACGGTTTGATTTCAGCGCTGCATATTTTAAGTGTTCACAGGCATCAGTGTGTTGTACATTTATATCTTATCCATATGGTCTTGGATTTTAAGAAAAGCCCCTGAGGAAGCTATAATTTGCCCCTGAAGAAGCTGAATTTTTAGCATCATAACTCCAGTCTTGTGTCACATGATCCTTCAGAAATAATTATAATATGCTGATTTGATGCTCAAGAAACATTTATTATTATGATCAATGTTGAAAACAGTTGTGCTGCTTAATATTTTCCTTTTTCAGGGTTATTTAATGAATAGAAAGCTGAGAAGAACAGCATTTAGAAATAGAAATGGAAACTGCCACTTTTGATGAATTTAATGCATCCTTGCCGAATAAAAGTATTAATTTCACACTAGTGTAAATTGTTGCAAATATGCCATTTTCAGTAACCAAAAACATCTGCATATGAAAACTTACGTAATGTCAACCTGAAATAATATTCTCAACACATTTGATTTATGTTAAGAAATGTGGCATATTTTCAATTTGGATTTCATGTTGAAGTTCTTGTGAATTTCCAGATCACTGTGAACACAGCAGTCCCTCTGAAAGAAACGCTTCATTTATTACAAGCTTCTTTTTAAAATGTTAGTTGCATTCCATCTTGTATTACCTGTATGGCTGTACATCTAAATAAAAGTTCTACACAGGAAGTGACGGATCCTAGAAATTGCAGCTTGGAGCCAGTTCATCTCCTTAGATTTACAATGTACCAAGGCCAAATACTGTAGGCCCCAAACCGCTCTCATGATAAACCGTGATTTTACAAATATTCCACTAAATCAGTCCAGTCAACCATAAAACAGCAATGCTATCGTGTCGGTATGTTAATAGCATGCTGAAATGCAACATACTTGAGTGCAATGATTGTTGTATAATTATTGCAGTGTACACTCCTGATTGGGTTTGTCAGGAATAGGGTTTTAATTATAGACAAACAGATCTTTAAATGTAAATCAGACACAAAGTCACTGTTGTTTGTGTTCTGTTCTGCTAGTAAGTCTGCATATGTTTTTGTGTGTTTCTGCCTTATATTGAGTACATGGTCAAAAGCCATCAACACTCAATTTTAGAGCAAATAAAACTTGACATCATCTGCAGGTCCAGATGGAATCTGATCTATGGGAGCAGCAGATTTATTTTTGCATTTTCCTCACTGATTTTGAGAGGGGGGGGGGACTGTGGAATTCTGTGGAATGCACTTAAACGTGGTGAAAGGGTTAATTCACCCAAAAATGAAAATTCTACATTTACACACGATTTAAAAAAATAAAGGTTCCAAAAAGGAGTTTTCACACCAGCGCCATAGAACATACAGAGAATCTACAAAGAACCTTTCAGGGAAAAGTTCTTAAATGAACCCATTTTTTTTCTTAAAGGGGCCATCGGATGCCCATTTTCCACAAGTTGATTTGATTCTTAATGGCTCATTGTCCCTAAACATGAGATGTAGAAATTGCAGAAGCACCAGGCAGGGACCGGGCACCCTGTGTACTACCAGTGTTCATTTCAGCCAATGCTTTCGTGCCCAGCTGGCATGATAAGATGGCATGAAGTCCTGCATGATTAAGTCATTTTAAAGATAGCTTTTGAGATTTCTGGAGAATCTGAGCTGTTTCGAAAGGTAGGCATAGATACCCTAAAAGATACCTTGTTTTGGCCCGATTCTGAGCCAGTGTTGCATGTATTCATCTTCATGGTCCATTCTGATTAAAGAAATCCCAAAATGCACAGCAGTCATCATCCAAAATGGGGAATGGAGTTAACTGGAAGAAAGAAATGTTAACTGTAAATATACTGATATATTTAATAAACACACACTACTGTACTGTTCAAAAGTTTGGGTCAGAAATCTGAAATATTTTTACAATTTAAAATAACTCTTTTCTATTTGAATATATTTTAAAACGTAATTTATTCTTGTGATGCAACACTGAATTTTCAGCAGCCATTACTCCAGTCTTCAGTATAATCTGTAGTGTAATATGCTGATTTGCTGCTCAAAAACATTACTTATTATTATCAATGTTGAAAACTGTTGGGCTGCTTAATATTTTTGTAGAAATGATACATTTCTTTCAGTATTCTTTCATGAGTAGAAACTTTATATAGTTTATATATAAAAGCATTTTTTTGAATTATATACTTTTCATGATTGATTCAGATTCTGTCAAGGAAATCATTACAGAAGAAAAAAATCAAACCGCATTCAAAATCCATTTAAATATGTTTCAATTACTGTGTTGCCCTTAAAAGACAGCTGCCTGTCTAGGCAGTGAATTTTGATGCAGCTCACTAAGATGTGGAACAGAGCTACTATGTTGGCCGCGATTTTGCCTTGGGTGACATTTTCTACTGAATACTAACTGCTGCGGTAGCAGAGAAGCCTTCGTTTTGGTCAGATGACAACTTTTCAGGAGTGTTGACACACTGTTGAGGCGACAATTGATTCCAGAAGATCTTCTGGGTGTAAAAGGAATAATTGTGGGTAACATACTTTGCCTTACCACAAGCATCTAACTGCCATAATAGCTACTCCTGTTCTGACCCGCTTTTCACCATAGGTCACTGACAAATATTTGGATGAATAGTTTGGGTTTAAACGAGCATGGAGATGTTCCAAGCGGAATTAAGAATGTCTTATCAAAATCCATCATTCTTGTTCTTGGACACTAACTACTACCAAGTTCTGGGCAGCAGGAGTGATGAGAAAGCGTACCATCACTAAAATACTCAAACCACCATTTAATAAACACTGAAGCATAAATACACAGTGTCTAATGAAGTTTGGCTTCTCTACAGGGAAGACTGGAGTCTCTGTTCTGACCCCCGGGCTGGGTTTGAGTATGAACTAAAAAGTAAATTAGCACATTTTCATTAGCAATGCACTAAATTGGTTTCAGATTCAAATACACTCGACAGAAGAGTAAAACCATATACTGAGACATTTTAAACAGTGTGTGATGGTGCATAGCACATTGTAACCATGTGTTGGGACTAAATGTTGCAATAGCTTTTAACACTCTGGGAGCAGCAGGGGAGATAAGAGGAACTGACATTTTTAACATTTACTTTCTTTTAAACTTTGGGATTATCTGGTTGTGATCAGCCTGGAGAACACCCAAAAAAAGTACATTTTTCTCAAGAAAAAGGGGAAATTTTGAAAGAATGGTAAGTTCCAACATTTAGATCCAGACCTGTATGACATATGTGGAACACAAAAATGGATCTTAATAGAGAAGTATATAGTATAAGGTTTTCAGTCTTCAAAAAGGGGCAAAACAGCATCATGAAAACTAGTGGTTTTCAACCAGGGGGCCTCTGCAAATTTCCAGGGGGCTCAATAAGTCTTAAAATGATTTAAATTTAGTTATATTAACATAACATCTTAATTAACACCCTAAAAACAATAAAATAATAAAAATTATTTAAAAAATAACAATAACTTTACAAGTTTGGTGCATTGTAATCACTATCAAGACAAGCAATGATAGTATGATTGACATAAAAACTAGCGCAACATGAACATCAATGTCAATTCATATTTTCAGTAATTATGGTGCTTTTTTGTTCTATTAACAGAAAAGAGCACATTTTGCTGAACGTAAGGGTCAGGCACAAAGGCACAACCTAAGGGTAAATATCATAAATGACTATACATTTAAAAAAAAAAAATTTGGGGGTGAACTATTACTTTTAAAAAGTTCATTCAGTTGCCATTTATGTTAAGAAAGTGAGAGTCAAACCCACCAGCTGGGTCTTTGTATTATTAGCCCTATATGGTTTTGACCTTTCAGCTCAGCCAAGAAAGTCACTTTTGCCTTCTCTCGCTCAACAGACAACTTAAAAGGGATTTGAAAAGAAAGGAAACAGCCAAGATCAAATGTAATTTGTCTGAATAGTGAGGAAACACTTCTTTATGTTCAGTTCAAAGGGCCTCATAGAAGTCTGTAATACCGTAAGCAAACCCAAAGTACATTGAAAGTCTATTCAACAGCCACTTCCTCAAGTCATTAAAGGAAAACCTATACTGGCACAAGTCCAGACTACATTCTATTATGAGTTTTAGATGGAGTAAAATGATATTTCACAGACTAATCGTATTTATCCAAATACTGATTTGAGTTGAAATCGTAACCTTACCTGTGTACTATTATAAGGCTTCCGCTGAGAAAAAAATAGTCCATTACAACGTACAAAACAACAAAACTAAGAGTGCAACAAAATGAATACAGTTATATTAATACTGAAGTCATTTGAGGTGATTATGGCTATAATCAATGATTGAGATTTATCCACATAATCAATTTTCCAGCGAAAAGATGACAACTAGGGTATATACTGGATGTATATGAGCTCAATGCATACATTTGTGTAGAAATGATTTCTACTCAGAAAGTGCTAGTAAGTTTCACAAATAATACAAAGACTGAATTAGTAGGCTACCTTATGTAAAACATACTCCAATAATGTGTTTCTTCACAACTTCAAAAATAAATAAAATACAGTGTGAACAGCATTTCAAATCATGGCTATATACTGTATTTGATCTTTTTCACATACCCTGACTTTATTAAAAATGTGTTGGGACATTCCTCGAAACTGTATCAGGAAAAAATAGAAAATGGAAGTTTTAAAGAAGTCCAAAATTCTAAGCTTCACAAATGAAACCCATGTGCATGGATAATGCCCACTGTCATTCTGACAAGCTTTAGTAAGCCACTCAGTGTGTGTGTGTGTGTGTATATATATTTTTAACACGTTCCATCTGCCTTTCCATCTTGCTTGATTTTCACACTAAAGAATGATTAGGTGTAAATGAGCAGAGGTGGAATCCAGACTCCGACAAACACACAAGGGGAGAGTGTCAGTAATACCACAGCAATTTCACACATAAATAACCCACTCCTGGTGGGATATAACAGTAACACAGCGCTTACGAAAGACAGGATGGCAATGTCCCCTTATAATAAGTGTGATTCAGTGGGACAGAGTGTTTACATCACAGATGTTCCACTTCTTGGAGGTCCGAAAGACCATTTAATTGTACTGTCCCACTCCACCAAAAACATGACGCAATTAAAACGCTGATTTGAATGCATTTCGTGATACAGAAACACATTTGTTACCTTGATTCGGGATGTAGATAGAAGATGTCTCTGGGGAGCCATTGAGGGCAGATGCATCACGCATACGGGAAGTGTTTCTGTTCATATTCATACTACTTGGCCACTTAGCTGGAATTTTGTCTTCAGAAAGTGAAAAAAATGGACATTCCGATGTACAATCATAGAAAAAGCTATCTGCCATTCAGACAGTTGGACACACTTCTCTGTAAAATTCCCTTCTTCAATCTGTCTTCAGGCCTGTCTCAGAGGTCCTCACACATGAAACATTTTATCTAAATGTCTGTTGATAAACCGACACCTGACATTGAACGCGGTTGTTAATGTCTATTACTAAACTGAATAAAAATACTCATGCTGGAACAATTAAGCACAAACCTGACTATAGTAAAATGCAGAATGCATTAGGTAAATTAATATTTAAGAATATTTATCTTAAATTTCTGTTTATGAATAATGGGAAGAACACCAAGGGGTCTCTGTAAAGGTTTTTGAGGCATAATACTCAGAGTTGGTGCTGTTTTCAGTTATTCAAAGTCAAATAGTTGTACAAAATAATATAATATGACAACTGAATTCAACTGTGAACCAGCTGCAGAATTTCGCCAAGTTTCCTGGCAGGAGGCATCATTCTGACACCATTAAGCAGCTTGGTAATGCATACTACTATAAATTGAAATATAAGAACTATAATGTTTACAAAAAGATTGGAACAAATACACATTAGACGGTACCAGGTATAACAGCAGAGAGTATCATGGAGAGTTTTCTCCAATTTCTCATCATATCCATCCAAGATCAAATGATCTGACTTATGCTTTTCACCTTGGTATCGCATTTTTATTTTATCCCATTTGGGATGGATCACCCAAAAATGAAAATTCTGTCATCATTTACTCACCCTCATGCCATTCCAAACCAGTATAATTTTCTTTCTTCTGTGGAACACAAAACATATTATGAATAAAGAGTTCCCTTTCATGGGAACTTCGAACTGCGTCCTCTAGGGGTCGCTATGGGGAACGCCTCGTCGTGACCCGTGTCTGAAGCATATATTGAAAAAACACCAACTCGTTGGCCGGCGACAGCCATGACGTCACTACCGGTGCGACTATAGTATAAATAGGTGCCAGGAGCTACACATCATTCTCTTCTTCGTCTTCATTTCTGTGGTAAGAGCGATCTCTATTTATCTCATTATGGGATTCACCCGCACGACGAGACGTTCCCCATAGCGACCCCTAGAGGACGCAGTGTCTCGTTCCCTACTCGGGGAACCATGGTTACATAAGTAACCTGAGACGTTTTTGTTCATACAATGAAAGTCAGTGGTGTCCAAAACAACATTGGACCCCATTAACTTTCATTGTATGGACAAAAAAAAGTTTCAAAATATCTTCTCTTCTGTTCCACAGAAGAATGTAAGTCATACAAATAAAACTGTCCTTTGAGTACGACGTTCACGGAAGAAACCCGCTTCTTCAAAAAAACTGAAACGACAAGCGTTGAATTCATAATTACAAAGAAAGAAAGTCATTCAAATAAAATTGTCCTTCAAGTATGACATTCACTCAAAAAATCCACATCTCCAAAAAAATAAAAAAGCTGAAAAATTGCAAGCTTAGAAATTTGCTGATTCAACAACTAAAATTACATGTATATTTATCCAACTGTATAATAAACAGAAAACACTGGTGTGAAATTATGGATGCTGTACCAAAGCACATCTATAAATAATAAGCTTGACTGGAGCCATATTATTGAGGACAAGTCTGAAAATATCTTTTCCCTTGGCTGTGGCCGATGTGGCCGAGAGAAATTTAAATGTCAGGGTGTGACACTGGGGGGGGGTTAATGGTTCCTGGAATGAATTAATAATAATTAATTCCCTACAGTTAAAATTAAGTAATCAAAGTCATTACACTGTCCTCCAAGAGCGTGATTATCACGAATAAGATTCCGAAGCTAAATATGTCTTTGTCTTTTCCACAGTCACTGCTAATTAAATCTGTCCAATATAAAGCAAACTTGCATTCCACTAAATTCCGAAAACTGGCTCGGGATTAAACCAGGAGGGCAGCGACTAAACTGCTCGAGGATCCGTTGGGACTGATTTATGGAGATGTGCGTTTTGCTGGAATTTCTGGACAATGTAAATGGAAATGTGCGATAATACTTATAACTCATAAAAGTTCATGAAAAAAACTTGTAAAAAAGCCCACATTTGGCTTTGGCCTTGAGGAGAGAGAGCAATCGTAGTTAAGGAAGAGTGAACTATAAAACTCAGGATATCAGGAGTGAAGCTGTAAGCCAGTCTAGCTGCTGCTGGATTACCTGAACTTCAGGGTGGGCTGCCGTCTACCAGACCCAGATAAAAATGTCTTTGGTAACTCCGGAAACACTAAAAGACAAGAAATCAACAGAAAGGCTCCAACATGAAACCACGCTTTCTTTCTTTGCGTGCACATTTGGGCGGTGTTATGCAAATCTTCCCACATCGTGATGTAGGTATGTGGGGGCGTGTTAGAACGAGCCGAATTAGGTAGGCGTGGTTGACTCTTAACTTTTATAAAGAATATCTCTTTGGATTTGAGACTTTAGTCTTTGCAACTTTACAGATCTTCTTTATGCACCAAGAGCTTTTAACACTCCAAAGAGAAAGGAAAAATTTAAATCGCATCATATGACCCCTTTAATTTTACATGGCTTTCTAAACATGCCGCTCTCATGCCGAGACGCGAGTGCAACACTGATAGATGTCCCTCTAGAAAATTTTATAAATATGTGTTCTGTGTGAACGGCTTGGTTTCAGTTTTGACGTAAACAACATCTTGTCCATACTGATGCTCTCGTTTTCCGCAATATATGAATGAACAATGTAGCAGTGGGTTCAACTGGATAGGCTAACAAAAGCATTCAAATGCAATCAATGACACATACATCGTCATCGCATCTCGTGCGCCACTGATAAGGCTGCCTGACGGCTGACGCAGACCTTAAATTCGAATGCAACGTTTTTGCATTCTAATGTGGATTTTTTTATTTTTTTATTCAACGAATATTCCGAAATTCGATTTTTTTTTTTACAGCCCTAGTGCACATAAACACTATTGATGGAAGTGCAAAATCCAGACCACTAATTTTGCCTTCATTACTCATGTAATACAAATGTTTAATTCCAAATTATAATATCAGCATAATATTTTGAGTGGAAACATTTAACATGAATTAGTTGGGCTTACAATCACACAAAACACTTTCAATGCAATCACAGACTCCACTGTATAGAAAGTATATATTTTAAATTTATTAAAGGGGTCATATGATGCTGCTAAAAAGAACATTATTTTCTGTATTTGGTGTAATGAAATGTTTATGTGGTTTAAGGTTAAAAAAACATTATTTTCCAACTGTTCTGGAACAGTGTTGTAAATACAACTTAACCACTGATTTGTAGTCGTGTCCTCTTTTGGAAGACCAAACAAAGTAGTTTCGCGTGTTAGAACGAGCCATTTTAGGTAGGCGTGGTTAACTCTTAACTTTTATAAAGAATATCTCTTTGGTTTTGAGACTTTAGTCTTTGCAACTTTACAGATCTTCTTTATGCACCAAGAGCTTGTAACACTCCAAAGAGAAAGGAAAAATTGAAATCGCATCATATGACCCCTTTAAGAGAAAAAAAAATCGTATTAGTCATAGAGGAGATATTAAAATAGCCAGAAAATGGACAGAAAATGCAAAAATGTCAAAATGTGTAAAGAAAAAAAAGGAAATGGAAGAGTTTATGAAAATGAAATACATAATAGTAACATAACTTTATCATTTTTGCCAGAATTTGCTAAATAAATAAATTAAAATAATAATATTTCTATATAATAGTATATAAATATAATTTAAATATTTCTAAACATTTCTATAAATATTCTCTTTGCTCTTTGCATTTTCTGTCCTTTCCCTACTTTTTTAATATCTTCTCTATAACTCATTACATTTTTTTTTTAATTCTCATTTTGATATTATCACACATGAGCAACTTATCTAATTACTGAATTAAAGACATGAATAAAAATGTGCATGTGATAATATTTGGAATAATTGCAGGTCTGAATACTTTCCGTACCCACTGTATATATATATACACAAAAAATTACGTACAAAAAGCTTCATTGTTTGCTCCTTACAATAGCTGAGCTGTAGGGAGGGGTCAAATGTGCGGTTTTTGGAGTTTAATGAAATCACCTTTGTTTTCGGTCCCAATTGCTCCTGTTTTTCCGGACTCCATAAATGAACAATTCCCTTTCATTCACCTCTCAGGTTTAATTCATGTGTTTATTTTTGTCTCGGGACCTAAGGATGAAAGCCTGGAAGGGGAGGGTGGGCCTGCTTCAATTTCCACTGATTCATTTACGTATCCGCCTTCATTCACAGACTTAAAGAGTGTTGCACAATACCAGCCAACTGTATTGTTGATGAAAACCATAAAGGAGGCATTTAATTGGGCTATTTATACTCTACTTAAGTCCTGCACTGTGCCCGGTCTGTGTTCACACATACACGCACACGGCCTTCTCCTATTGCACCGGCTGTCTCCTGCGGAAAGTGTGGGGCCAAATAATTACAGCTGCTCATGATCAAAGCTAGAACAATGTCCAAGACAAATACAATCGCGGCATCGAATAGCACCACAGCAGATGATATATGTATATATATTTTTTTTTTTTTTCTTATATTTTATTTTCTTATGTTTTTTTTTTTCAATGTAAAGGTACACATTGCAGTTGAATATGCAGAGGTAACTACAAGTAAGTCATTCAAAGATTGATTTCCTTAAAAAGTTAATATTGCGACTCTGTGGCGCCACCAAAACCTCACTTTTTTTGTTGAGCATCTACAGCAGCACAACTCACGAACATTGGTTCAATCAGTGGCGTACATTTGGAACAGGATTAGGATTGTTTGTTTGTCCAACCAATGGCAGAGCATTTAAGAAACCGGTTTGAAAACAATGATTCTCATTCATGGTAACTGCATGGATTATTCATATTAATATGCGCAGGAGAACATTCAACAAAAAATTGCGCCAAATTCACACCACATTATTGAGCTGTAGCTACATAAACAGATTTATGCATCTCAAGCTACAACACACCTTTTCTTACTCTTTTACTGTATATAATGAAATATATAAAGATATATATCTGTGATAAAGATATATCTGTGTATAAAATGTTATGTTATTCTTATATTTTTAAGGCTACCTAGAGCAGTGGTTTCCCAACCCTGGTCCTGGAGGCACCCCAACACTGCACATTTTGCATGTCTCCTTTCTCTGACGCACAAATTTCAGGTCTTGAAGTCTCTACTAATAAGCTGATGACACACTACACACACATGCACATGGCAGCCATGTGCTCCCACCTGTGATGTTTTATAAACAGCATATGAGGAATGCCAGGATGACGGTGGACACCATATATACCCATAGAAAGTTAATTTGTCTTCTTAATCTGAAGTGAGCTGCTAACCACTGTAACAGGATCATTGAGGCAGTGAATTGAACCAAATCAGGCCAATTTGTGAATGAATCACTCAGACTATTTTTATGAATTCGATCAGTGGTTCCCAACCCTGGTCCTGGAGGCACCCCAACACTGCACATTTTGCATGTCTCCTTTCTCTGACGCACAAATTTCAGGTCTTGAAGTCTCTACTAATAAGCTGATGACCTGAATCAGGTGTGTTTGATTAAGGAGACATGCAAAACGTGCAGTGTTGGGGTGCCTCCAGGACCAGGGTTGGGAACCACTGACCTAGAGGATGTGATTTTTGCATATGTATCATTTCAGTTGTTCCTACATTTCTTTCATAAATTTAGAACATATTTTAGTATAAAAGTTATTGATAATAATTAAATGTTTTGTACGCAGATTAAAAAAAAATAAAAAATCATGGATGCAGTCCATGCTTATTTAGCCAGAAAACTATCCAATCAGAAATATTTTCTATTTGGAAGTCATTAAATGTGGAGAGATTATAGCTGTTATTACAACTTAAGGTGCATTTAAATCATTTTGGTCAGAGGATACTGATGTAAAAAAAAAAACAGCAGGATTATTTAAATCTACTTAAAGAAAGAATGTGCATTGGGTGCGTTTTTGCTTTTTATGTTTTTATTCTATTTATAAAGTTGCAGTTATATTATACTATACTGTAATTGTACAATACTATTGAGTTTTGTGCATGCAGCTTAACTAGTATTATTGTAAATGAAAATAATTTAATAATTGAATTACTGAGTCCATGTTTTTTCACGTTTTCTCACATAAGAGAAAATTCTAGTTTCCCACTAGACTTTGTGGTGTCATTTATGTGGGTTCAGCTCTTAAAATGCTCTTTAGACATGACTTGAATGCACCAAAAGTTGAGGTTTTAACATCAAAATGGCTTTAATATCTTTATAGTTAATTAACTAAGGCCATTTATTTTATTCCTAAGTACTAAATTCAACTTTTTCTCATTGACATTTTGAAAGGTACAGCATTCTTGATATAAGTGACCCGAGCAACCAAATGACCCTTTAACTACGATTAAAAGCATTTATGAAAATAAAACTTCACTTTGAGTGACTTTAAATCAACTGACTTTGTCCCACTTAAACGCTAAACCCTGTTGCCAGATTAGCTAGCAACTATGACTAGCAAATAGCCCTGCGCTCCTGACGCTGTACGTGTTTACTTAGAGAGGTACCCCCTCAAAGGTGGTCTGTAACTGCGAGTGATGAACAAATAAACTCAGGGATTAGTGCATGTTTCTCTTCTCACTGATAACATCTCAGTCTCCTGATTGAGGAAGAACAGATAAAAGGAGAACAGTGTAGCATCAGGACGCATTCAGATGGCGCTGACGCAAGAGGCAGCTCCACACAAGCCATTGCATTTGAATACAGTAGCGTGTCAGTGAACGGTAATGCCTTATTAATGCATCATTATGACCTATAAAGCATACAGCAGATGATAGCATCAGTGTTACCTTCGTCATCAACTCATTGTGGCCAAAAGGCATGAAGAAGTGCTGACAGCTTTCAATCAGACGGACAGATTCACTCCAACTTCCCTGTCGCGAATAACGTGACTGGGTGCAGCGCATTACCTGAGAAAGACACGTGCAGAGACAAGCAAATCAAACTGTCAGAATGAAGTCTGGTGCATATTTTTGCTTTTTCTAGGCATGACAATCACTTAAACTTGAAGAGACCATCTGAGGGACTTGTAAAGCTGAATTCAGTGCTAACACAATGAAAGATGCATTCACGCGGACAGTGATTTGAAGCGGAAAATGGCCTGGAAGTCAATTTTGATGAGCGTTAGCAATTTGAAGTGATGTGGGTGACACCACTTATGCAAATGAGCAGGTAAATACCAATATGCATGAAGGCAACAGAACTCATGTGATCCGCCACCTGACAAGAGTTAAATACTGTTTATTATGCCAAATAGTGACCAATAAAAGAGCAATCTGGCAATGCAAAGCGAATTAATAACTCACTGGTAAAATAAAAACAATTTGAAGAAATTAATACTTTATTCAAGGACATATTACATTTATTTAAAAAAACTGTTACAAAAGATTTCTATTTCAAATAAAAATAAATAATTTTACAAAATAAATAAATAAAAGCTGTTCTTTTGAACTTTCAATTCAAAAACCCTGAAAAATGCATCACTGTTTCTACAAAAATATTAAGTGGTTTTCTATTTTAATATTGATAATAAGAAGAAATGTTTCTTAAGCACCAAATCAGCATATTACAATGATTTCTGAAAGATCATGTGACACTGAAGCCTGAAGCAATGATTACTGAAAATTTTAATAATATTGAAATGGAAAACAGTTATTTTTGACTACAATATTTTACAATATTACAGTTTTATTGTAGATTTATAGCATAAGAGACTTCTTTTAAAAAAATATTAAATAAAAAAAAATTACAAAAATAAATGTATCTAAATTGAGCTTCATATGTTGAATTGTCATTACAGATAGATAAAAAAGCTACTAGGACTTTAAAATTCTTTTAAAGGTGGGGTAAGAGATTTTTCAAAAACGCTTTAGAAAACTGATTCGGGCCGAGTAGCAAAACAAACTTGTAGCCAATCAGCAGTAAGGGGCGTGTCTACTCATGATGTGGAGGAGAGAGCGTTCAGTGCACATGACGGATATTAGCCGAGCTGAGCGACAGAAAGATAGAGATGGTGGATAAAAAACAAAAGAGGAAAATGTCTGCGGAACAAAAGAAGGCTTAAAGCAATAAGGCAAGAAGTAGGACCCGTGTAAATATCGGATCAGCTTTCCAGCGCTGGAGAGAACTCAAGGAGCGGAGGCCTGCGATCGGACGCCGAGGTTGCTTTGTTTCTTCTCGATAGGTGACTAACACCGTGTCCAGTGTTGCAAACTTAACAATTTTGTTGCTAGATTTAGCAACTTTTCAGACTAATCTAGCAACATTTTTTTTCAAAAAGCAACTAGCAACAAATTTAGCTATTTTTAAAAAGTTTTTGGCAACTTTTGTAAAGTGACTCAAATGATAAAAAGGCACATATTTTCATCTAAATTACACAAAAAGAGGTAATCTAGCAACATTTTTTTTCAAAAAGCAACTAGCAACAAATTTAGCTATTTTTAAAAAGTTTTTGGCAACTTTTGTAAAGTGACTCAAATGATAAAAAGGCACATATTTTCATCTAAATTACACAAAAAGAGGAAACCACTGAACAGCTAGCCAGTCAAGCAGCACACCAACCTGGAGCGAGCTGGAGAAAGATGCCTAAGAGTACAAACATCAAATGTGCATTAAGTTGCTAGTTCCAATTGGTTAATAATAAATGCACATTTATGATACAGCATGTTATTAGCTTGTATATATAATTGTTGTTCAGTTTAGGTACACTGTAAGAAAAAATATGTAGAAACACTGAGAAGGTACTAGTCATTTTCTGCCAGGATGTTATCCATTAAGTTGTAACCCTGTAACCTGAAAAATAAATACGGATTGTTCCTTCATATTAACAGTACATTGTGTCCTATTTTTTACAGACTTTTGAGTAGCACACTAACTACCAGTACACTGCTTAAAACTATAATTGTTCAGAATGTGCAGTTTTACTAGTTAATAAGAAAATACATAAAATGTGTAACTGGTCAATAATTCAATGTTGTAAAAAAAAAATATGATCATAAAGATGTGTTACTTGTTACTTTTACAAATTAAAATATTTTATGTTTATATTATTTTTATGAACAAATAACATTTAAAAAAATATCTTTCGCTGAGATTTGAGTAATCTTGTTGTTTATTCTACGTAAAAACGATGTTTTGCTTTGTTTCACAGAACTAATCGTTGCCTGGGTTGCGTACATATGTGTGGGGCGGAGCTATCAAAATAGTGGTGATTTCAAATGTCAACATTGGCTACCAGAAATCGCTTACCCCACCTTTAAATTTGTGTGATGGCTCATGATACTGGAAATACAAGCACAATTAATTAAAATGATTAAAACACACACACACACACACACTATCAAACTCACCAGAATCTGTGTGGCCTTTGTTGAACTAGCAGGTGAAATGGATAACAGACTGACTTTCACATTGACTGATTTTAAATATATAACAGTATTGAGGTATGGACATATATATATATT
>NW_015626032.1:477750-491795 GCF_001515625.1 Sinocyclocheilus rhinocerous | reverse complement strand
TTTTTTTTTTTTTTACCTTGTTTACTTACAATTGGGTCGCCACTTGACTCCTGACTTCTGGAAACAGCAGATTTCAACAGCTCCTGTCATTTAAACATAGAATAGGCATCATTTAGTTTGTGAAAAGCCTTTAGGCGTGCTGTCTGATACTGAGATGACTGAGTTTGAATCTTTTCGTATTGACAAAGATCACTTTCACTTACCCAGGTAGGTGGCATGAGGATGCAGCGCTGCCATATAGTGTGAAGACACTCAAGACGGTGAACGAGGACAAGATGAGGAGCACGAGAGGCTTGACTGTCATGTTCTCCTCTTCGCTGCCTCTTGGGACTGGAATAGTATGTCTTGAGTCCTCTTTGATGTGAACATGCCAGGCTGTAGCATTTGATGTATGATACCTCTCTATCCACGTGATCTCTTCATTTCAAACCCCTCACATCTGAGGTAATGTCCTATGTCTCAGATTTTAATATCTGTAGATATGCCAAACCGGATGAAAGCCGATCGAAAGGAAAAGGATGTAGTCACTGAAAATCATGAATGTTTGTGACTGTCGTCTCAAGTATCAGACGTTGCAGGAAAAGACATGTGGAACGAAGCAAATATTTATATAAGCTATGAAAATCCCATGGGAATGTCAGCAAACATTCTCATTTCATCACAAATGTAATGCACATGAGAAAAATACAGGTAATATTCAGGAGGATTTATTCGGCTTTCATGTGATTTATAAATCTCAATTTCAAAAAATTGACCCTTATGACTGGTTTTGTGGTCCCGGGTCACATATGTTTCTAATAAAGCACCGGGAGCCAAGCTCGAGTCTCCTGTTATTTTAGTATTAATTATATACTATTATAGTTTTTATTCATATTTTGATTTTCATATTTTTTTCTCAATATTATTATTCATGTTAAATTTACTTTATTTCAGTTTTAGTTTTACTTAAAGAGATTTTGGGTGAACTGTCATCATTTACTCACCTTCAAGTTGTTCCAAACCTGTACGAGTTTCTTTCTTCCGTTTAGCACAAAAGAAGATATTTTGAAGAATGTTGGTAAACAAACAGTTGACAGTAGCCATTCAATTCCATAGAATTCCATTCCATGCCAATGGTTACCGTCAACTTATTGGTTACCAACATTCTTCAAAATATCTTCTTTTGTGTTTAATCTTGTGTTTAAATGATCCCTTTAAACTTTTTTTCAGTTAGTTGGCAAGGCAACTCAAATTTTCTAAATTTTGTTTAGTTTAAGCTTTTGTTGATTTTATTTCAGATTAATTCCAATTAACAGGAAATGTTTTAGTTTTAGTTGCAGTTCAAGATAATAACCCAGCTTCATTGTCCTTTTATAGGACGCAGATTTTGTCATGGATGGCTTTGAATGGAAGTAAAAGCAGATGCAGGGGAAATGGAAGGGAAAAACGTGTCTGGGCTTCATGTAACAGTTTAATCTACCGGTACAGGCGATGATGTCACATGATGGAGTGGTGACACTGATTAGTCATGGAGGATGTGCGGTAATGCATGCGAGTTAGCGGGCACTTTCCACACATGGGTACAAAATGGCAATCAAAAGTTTCAGGCAAAATTTTACTTCCTTTTCAACAGAGTAAGAGAAACAAGGTGCATAATCTTCAGAAAATGGTTATACACTCAGGAGGTCAAGGTGTATATTACGCGCCTGCGCACTTACACATTCCCATAGTCTGAACACGTAATACGCAAGCGCAAGACGTCACTGTTTTCACAAATTCACGTTTGTGTAGTTTACACAGAGACAATAATGGTATCGATTTGCACTTTGAAACATGTTTTCAAAAGTTTAAGTCCCCTAAAACATTTAAATGAATGATCAAAATATGAAAAATTTCAATCTCTAATATCTAAAATAAAATAAATAATTTGGCAGACACTAATATCCAAAGCAACTTCTTACATGAACAGGATTACATCGAAGGTATACAATTTTTTTAAATCATGCATTTCCTGGGAAGTGAACCCATGACCTTGACATTGCTAGAACCATATAATACTATACAGTATAAAATAAAATTAAAAAGTCAAATTTTTTCTTACAGTGATGTTGACAGTGTTGAATGGCTGAGTTGACAACTACGATTTCTGCAAAAACTGAGAAAAAGTAATGGGATTACCAACTTGCCTTCCCACCACAATGTAGAAAAAGTGTCCAAATGATGTCCCTTCCTGGGTGTCGCAATTTTATGAAATGTTCCATTTTTTTAAGAGAGGACAAAAATCATGTGTTTGTGTGCAAAATAAGATTTTGGTAATAATTAGCCATTTTGATCATTATTTTTGGTCTCTAATGAGCTTCAAATCAATTCGGTAGATAACATTTTTGACTTTGTTGTACGATTTATATTGTCAGATGCAGTCAAGACCTATGAACTGGAAAAGTTTGCGATATTAAAAAGACATGAACTGTTTGTTGTACGGTCCAAGAGTCTGGAGTTTGTATACTTAGAAATAAACTCTAACGTATATTTATTTGTCAGGAAAACACATTCTATCCTGACAAAGATGTGTATTGTCAACAACAACAAATATTTGTACCACAATAATTCTTTCCCCATCACCTTTCAAAACAACTACCCATCTTTATGTGTTAAGGATATTGTAATGATTTCCACATGACTTGTTGCATTTACCTTTATGGTGGTTTGCATTTTCAGCACTGGAGGGAAGGTCAAAAGGGCCGAGGCTCTTACTGCGGAGCGGCAAAGACAAGAACCAGGTGCTACCGAGAGCTGCTTCCCTGTCTGTCAGTATTAATAAAGCCTGTTTTAAAAGACACTGCTGAAGGGGGAAAAAAAAAAAAGTTGGCAGAAACATTTACAAACATCATTTATCATACACATACACAGTTACGTGATTGACTGAATGCTATAAGAACAAAGATAAATTAGGCACCCTTGTATTGAAATTGTTCTGGCACATTTAATAAAGGTATAAGGCTTGTCTTGGGTCTCAAACGAAATAATTCAAGTAATCCCACAGGAATGAAGAGGGAAAATGTAACTTTATACCCAGGCAAACGTTCACTTCATGTTCATATTGAAGTGCTACTCGCTCATGTTGAAGGCCCCACTCGACGCGAAATCACAGATCGAACAAGATCTGGCCGAGGACATATGGAGAAAAACATGACGGCTGGCACATTCGGACGTTTCATCTCGAAGCTGGATTCAAAGGAGAGGGTAGGGTATTCCTGAAAGAGTCTGGATTAACCCTAGGTGTCCCACTTTCACTGGGGCGCGACTGCATCTGGAGGCCAGCTGGCTCTCTGTGTGTATTTTCTGATATATTTCGTTGACCTTGTACAGCAGTTGCACACGGCACTGTTTAACTGCGGGAACTAGGGAAAATGCACATTATGATCAGTGATTTTCATGTCTTTTCATATTTTCATGTCTTCAACTTGCATTTTGTTTGAGAGTACCGACTTTAAATATCAATTTAGCTGATATTTGCGATTTTTGGTGGAATGGTTTATTAAAGACACTGAGGTAAGAAGGACAATGCTGTTAAAAATAAACAGAACAATTATGAATTGTAAACTGAAGAACATCTACCTGATAGCCTTTCTATTCTAATAAGCGCAAGACGTCACTGTTTTCACAAATTCACGTTTGTGTAGTTTACACAGAGACAATAATGGTATCGATTTGCACTTTGAAACATGTTTTCAAAAGTTTAAGTCCCCTAAAACATTTAAATGAATGATCAAAATATGAAAAATTTCAATCTCTAATATCTAAAATAAAATAAATAATTTGGCAGACACTAATATCCAAAGCAACTTCTTACATGAACAGGATTACATCGAAGGTATACAATTTTTTTAAATCATGCATTTCCTGGGAAGTGAACCCATGACCTTGACATTGCTAGAACCATATAATACTATACAGTATAAAATAAAATTAAAAAGTCAAATTTTTTCTTACAGTGATGTTGACAGTGTTGAATGGCTGAGTTGACAACTACGATTTCTGCAAAAACTGAGAAAAAGTAATGGGATTACCAACTTGCCTTCCCACCACAATGTAGAAAAAGTGTCCAAATGATGTCCCTTCCTGGGTGTCGCAATTTTATGAAATGTTCCATTTTTTTAAGAGAGGACAAAAATCATGTGTTTGTGTGCAAAATAAGATTTTGGTAATAATTAGCCATTTTGATCATTATTTTTGGTCTCTAATGAGCTTCAAATCAATTCGGTAGATAACATTTTTGACTTTGTTGTACGATTTATATTGTCAGATGCAGTCAAGACCTATGAACTGGAAAAGTTTGAGATATTAAAAAGACATGAACTGTTTGTTGTACGGTCCAAGAGTCTGGAGTTTGTATACTTAGAAATAAACTCTAACGTATATTTATTTGTCAGGAAAACACATTCTATCCTGACAAAGATGTGTATTGTCAACAACAACAAATATTTGTACCACAATAATTCTTTCCCCATCACCTTTCAAAACAACTACCCATCTTTATGTGTTAAGGATATTGTAATGATTTCCACATGACTTGTTGCATTTACCTTTATGGTGGTTTGCATTTTCAGCACTGGAGGGAAGGTCAAAAGGGCCGAGGCTCTTAGTGCGGAGCGGCAAAGACAAGAACCAGGTGCTACCGAGAGCTGCTTCCCTGTCTGTCAGTATTAATAAAGCCTGTTTTAAAAGACACTGCTGAAGGGGGAAAAAAAAAAAAGTTGGCAGAAACATTTACAAACATCATTTATCATACACATACACAGTTACGTGATTGACTGAATGCTATAAGAACAAAGATAAATTAGGCACCCTTGTATTGAAATTGTTCTGGCACATTTAATAAAGGTATAAGGCTTGTCTTGGGTCTCAAACGAAATAATTCAAGTAATCCCACAGGAATGAAGAGGGAAAATGTAACTTTATACCCAGGCAAACGTTCACTTCATGTTCATATTGAAGTGCTACTCGCTCATGTTGAAGGCCCCACTCGACGCGAAATCACAGATCGAACAAGATCTGGCCGAGGACATATAGAGAAAAACATGACGGCTGGCACATTCGGACGTTTCATCTCGAAGCTGGATTCAAAGGAGAGGGTAGGGTATTCCTGAAAGAGTCTGGATTAACCCTAGGTGTCCCACTTTCACTGGGGCGCGACTGCATCTGGAGGCCAGCTGGCTCTCTGTGTGTATTTTCTGATATATTTCGTTGACCTTGTACAGCAGTTGCACACGGCACTGTTTAACTGCGGGAACTAGGGAAAATGCACATTATGATCAGTGATTTTCATGTCTTTTCATATTTTCATGTCTTCAACTTGCATTTTGTTTGAGAGTACCGACTTTAAATATCAATTTAGCTGATATTTGCGATTTTTGGTGGAATGGTTTATTAAAGACACTGAGGTAAGTAGGACAATGCTGTTAAAAATAAACAGAACAATTATGAATTGTAAACTGAAGAACGTCTACCTGATAGCCTTTCTATTCTAATACAATAAACACAAAAAAATCATAAAAATAAATATTACAAAAAATGCACCTAAAGACAAAGCCAAATAGTTTTGTTTAACAAAACACTATATTCAAACAAAGAAATATCAAAACACTATGGTTAGAAATGTTAGAGACTAGACAAAAGCTATTAAAGTTATGCCAGTAACTTCAAGGACAAACTTCACAGATTTTGCTGCTTTGCAAGCAAGCTCCTTAAACAATTGTCCAGATTTTAGAATAAACCATTGCCAAAACCAACACAAAGGATATACTGTTGTCACCACACCTTGCTGAATAATCACTGAATAAAACAACAGGCTTTATTCTAATGATATCAACCGTCACATATATAAACCGTCACAATAACTGTATACAGTCCCATCCAGGCACACATTTTGGCTTCAAGGATTGCTCATTGCTCAGTACATTAAGCTCTATCAGTAGCATTTGTGGCATAATGCTGATTAAAAATTAAACAGGTTGAAATTATTTTATGGTAAAGCAAAAAAAAAATGTTTGCATTAACATACTGGCAATGTATTTTGCACTTATATATTTATATATACATATTTTAATTATCTAAATAATCACTTTTGCAATGGCACTACTGTTCTAGGTAGATAAACATCTGATTTACTGTCACTATTGTTCTATTTTGATATTTCTCCATGCAAAAAGTCCTTTATTCTTGCACATATTGAGCAAAACTTTACTGACTTTTTGCTGTAAAGAACAAGCTAAAATGTATTTTCTGTTGTATTTATGTTGACAAGATGCCATAAATGCTGTCAATAGAGCTGACCATGCATTAAAGCCAGAACAATGCTGTAAATGTAACCGTTTCGATAAAAGCTCTTTAAGGCAAGTGTAATTTTCAAATTACACGTCATCTTTCATCTAATTGTAACAGCGATTATGGAGTGTACAAGAATAGAGATCGCATAATTTGCTAATAAAACAGCTTAGTTTTCTATCTTTACAGTGTTGAATACTTAAAAAGTACCTTTCACAAGTTAACTTGCTTTTTTTTTTTTTTTTTTACTAAACATATAAAAATGCTGCCATAAGACTCAGAACTATGAAACTGAGAGTGATTTAATGAGAAGCAACATCCAAAACAGTGCAAGAAGTCCTTTGGGTGGTCCCAGTGTTCAATCATTGTGTGTGTGTGTGTGTTTTAGTTTTTTTTTACAAACCAAGATCACCTCCTCCTCCTCCTTTCCCTTCTTTCACTGTAACAGAATTGCTTCCACCTCTCTCCACACCTGGAAAACGGCTTAGGCCTTCTCTAAAGACTGGTAGTATTCCTTGAGAACATTCCAGGCTTTGGATGCCATGAAGCCTTCCGGAGGGTTCTGGCCCTCGCGAGCCATCCTCCGCATGCGGGTTCCTGAGATGAAGTCATAGTCCTGGTGTCTGGGTAAAATGAGACGGCAGAGGGAGCTTTAAGATGTGCACGTTAAAGGGACAGTGTGGTACCCAATGTGATAAAAAAAAAATTAACAACAAACATAATCTCGGGGTTTGCGTCAGAGATAATAACTAGGGTTTGTACACTGCTTCTTTGTTCAGGAAATTTTGCTCTGGAGGAAACGATGCATTATACTCTGAAAAGAGCTCTATGATAAAATATGTCCTCTCAAGTGGCTCTTTAAGCCACTTAATTCCTTTCAACGGTGCAAAGATGATGAGGTAAACAGGCTGACTTTCTTCTAGACAAAAATAAATTAGTAAGAAACAGAAATCTAAACTTCAGGCCCATGTCATTAAATCCAAACTCACAGCTACACATTTTCATTTAAACAAATGCTTCGAAAATAAACAGTGCGAAATGTCTGATATATAGAGCTAATTAGTCTCCAACTGCGTGAATAAAACCCGAACGCTAGTCTAAATACAATCCTCAACGGCTCCGACGGATAGAGTTTATTTGTTACGGATTAGTTGTTCTTCAGTTAAGACGGAGACCTTATGAAAACAAATTCGCACAGCGCAATGAATTTATAAACGTACACTGTTGCACTGTGCTTTCCCTATCGTAACCATATTCATTAAACTGTGTCAATTTTCAGTCTAGACAAGGAGAGCGTTTCATATGCACTTATAATGTGGAACGTTGAATAATGGATTTGAACAAACCTCTGGTATTTTGAGTCAGTCAAGTATTTTTATGGCTGTTTTTATGGTATTGATGGTATTGAGTGTTTAATAGGATAATTTTTTTATTTTATATACGCTTATGGTACAGAATATTAATACACTGCTACCGTTCAAAAGTTGTTGTTTTTTCCAATATATTAATACTTCAATTCAGCAAGAATGAGTTACATTGATAAAAAGTGACAGTAAAGACAATTATAATGTTTCTATTATAACAGTTTCTATTTAAAATAAATGCTGTTATTTTGAACTTTCTATTCATCAACG
This sequence comes from Sinocyclocheilus rhinocerous, assembly GCF_001515625.1. Lineage (NCBI taxonomy): Eukaryota > Metazoa > Chordata > Actinopteri > Cypriniformes > Cyprinidae > Sinocyclocheilus > Sinocyclocheilus rhinocerous. The sequence continues at coordinate 483,855 of NW_015626032.1, read as the reverse complement.
AATCCTGAAAAAATGTCCTGACTGTTTCCACAAAAACATTAAGTAGCAAAACTGTTTTCAACATTGATAATATTAAGAAATGTTTCTTAAGGAGCAAATCAGTATATTAGAATGATTTCTGAAGGATCATGTGACACTGAAGACTGGAGTAATGATGCTGAAAATTCAGCTTTGCATCAGAGGAATAAATTAAAATTTTAAATATATTTACATAGAAAAGAGTTCATTTAAATTTTAATAGTAACCACCTAAAACACCCTAGCAATGACCTAACAATCATCCGGAACACCCTAGCAACCTGCCTTGCAACACCCTAGTACCCACCCCAAATTCCCTAGCAACCACCTATCAATGTCCTAACAAGCATCCAGAACACCTTAGCAAGCATCTAATAGTAATAGGCAAATATGATGCATCCCACAATTGGATGGACCCTGAAATGATGGTTTATGGAATATCATAACCATTTCACCTGGTAGTCACTTCAATGGGGTGAAGGGTTGGAACACATAAACTCCAACTCCATTGAGAACAGTTAATATGCATTTAAATGACAAACAGCTTGGACTGATTTGAGACATTTTAGAGGAGGACTTTAAGGGGGATGGCTGGCAATTAGACTCAGCATCCATATTACTCTCGAATTTGGCCAGGCCCAACACCCTGCTCATGGAGCAGACAGAATGCCATAAATTTACTAAGGCGCCAAGCGGGGCCCTTTGAAAGTCAGACGGAGTGGGAGTCTGCCACCTCAACCAACTTTTCGGGGGTCTTGCTGGGACGAAGGAGGGAAGCGATGCCAGTAACCTCCAGCCCCACTGTCACATGCAGCTCGACTTCACATATCAAGGTAAGCAATGATCTCAATAAATAACTGCACCACTTAAAACATAGGAGACAATTTTTGGAATTACTATTCCTCTCAGACAGAGTGCGAATCCCCCCCCCCCACCACCAATTGCTGGGATTGCCGGGATGGAGGAGGGAAGTGATGCCAGTAAACTCAAGCCCCAATGTCAACATGGCACTTCATTTTACATATCAAGGTAATCAACAATCTCAATACTTAATCATAATGAGGATAAATATAATTGTGCCATGTGAAATATAGGAAGAGGAATAGTAAATCCAAGAAAATCTGTCTTTCTAAACTCGTATGACTTGATTTCTTGCGTGGAACACAAAAGAAGATGTTTTACAGAATGTCCAAGCTGCTCTTTTTCATAACTTGAACTTATTCATTTCTCTCTCTCTCTATGTATATATATTTGAACACAGAGTGACTTAAATGCACTTAAATGATTTGTAGATATCATTTTCATAGTGTTTTTTTGCCCTCTTTGGATCTTGACAGATGAAAGATCTATTTGAAGACCTATCTTTTTGTTGTTGTTGTTGTTGTTGTTGTTCCACACAGCCATATATGGTTTTGGAATGACCTGAGGGTGAGTAATTGATACAGTTTTCATTCTTTTGTAAGCTATTCCTCTAAACTCTGTGTGGGATGCGCATTTGCATAAAGATCATGCAATATTAAAAGTCCCCTGTCGTTCTTCAAGTCAATTTTACTGCATGTTGACATGCTGCATGGTCTTCATCAGGGATGACTGAAAAGTCTGTTAACTCGATAGCAGTGGGCGCTATTAATTGCAAGACGAGACGCTGCAAAAACGCATGATTTTCGTTAGTCATCTTCCGTAGCATTTTCACAGTGCCAGAGGAATAATGGCAGATCTCCAATTCTAAATGACTTCAAAGAACAGAGCAAAGCCGTAGAATTTGGTAAAAGCACACAACAACAAAACATTTCCTGTTATTCTTGGCAAAGCGGCTAGGAATCGAGGAAGCCTGACATGGAGGAAAGTTTGTACAGTGAAAGATTGTTTGAACGTGTATAGAAGATAAATGTTTATGAAGTAAATTCATGCCTTGAGCAGTTGGTTTCAATTTACCACAACTGTCAATATGCCCAAGTCTCAAATTTGATGAAATTAGTTGCTTAAAGACGCTTGTCTTGCTCAATTTGTGTAGTTAATTTGTATTAGTAAAAAGGAAGGCAAATTTAAAGGGGAAAAAGATATAAACTTACTTTTTGGGGTCATAAAAATCCATGGCCTTCTTGACTTTATTGTAGGCTGCCACTTTGAAAGGCACAATTTCCAGTGATATGAGTCCAGGGGCCATGGTGAGAACTTTAGCTCCGTGGGAGGGCTCGTAGAGGTCTTTACCCGTGTCTGGGTGAGGCATTCCTGCGGGGTCACGGCCAACTATGTAAAAGTTGGCTCCAGCCACCATCCGGGCCCTACAGTGCCACTGCACCTGTTGGAAACAGTTCAAATTTAATCTATTTTTACTTTAAAACTAATCTAAGTGTTAGTTCAACCAGTTCACATCTGTGGAACAATGAAAGTGAATGGGGATTGGAGTTGATGAGTTTTGTGCGAGAAAAAGGGTGAAATATAAACCATTATTTGCTTAAAATCTTTCCTTCTGCCATAGCTCTCAAATGTCATTCACATTTGTGTGTATTTGAATATGGCATAACAAAATGGTCTTGTAACCAAATGCATGCGAATGAGATTTGAGAGCACCCGCAACGGGAAGATTTTTAGCATCTAACCTCAATCTTGGTCTTTCAGACAAAACTGTTTTGTGGCTTTAGAAAAATTTGAATGTAACACAAGTCAAGATAGATACAGAAAAAACTTTTTTTCCTTTCTTTTATATGTTGTTCACAAAAGAAAGAAAGGTTTGGAACAACATGAGGCTGAATACATAGAGGATGACAGATTTCATTTTTTGATTAACAATCCTGTGCTTAAAATTTGCAGAACAATGATAATGTAAACCAAATGGAAATCTAAAATTTTGTTCAATGGTACAGAGATAGTGACACTTTTTTTTTTTTAAACTGTCAAAACATTTTTGAAATGTATAATTTATGGAAACTTCTGATTATAATTGGCGTACACCACCTAAGCTAATTCGTTTCTGTGGAGTCAGCATGTCCCCTACTTTCTCCTCATAAGTCAATGAGTTGAACGAGTGCTTCCTGTGGGCTGCTTTAGTCTTACAGACTCTGTCTGCTCCCAATAAATATTTTAATGTCCCCCGCCACATGATTAAAGAACAAGAGACTTCAAAATAGCCATGGAACATTACACCAGCAACATTTTTTGTCAGAAGAAAGCTCCCCATTTGTGCTCGTTGTTTGTGTGTGTACGTATGGATTGTAGAGGGAAGCCACTGGCCTCTAAACAATTAGGTTCTGTTTACATCCACTTCAGGAGACACAAATCAATACATACTGAAAAAGCCCAGAGATGCGTGATGCCCACAAGAAGAGACTGTCCCTGTTGTCTTTAGCCTCTAGCACAGGTTAGGTGGAACGGATCAGAAATCCAGTGCACCACCGAAGATTCATGAAGGAATGTGCCCTGCGCAAGCTTCCTCACCACTAACTTTCCATACAACAGTTCATTGGCTTCAAACGGCATTTTAATTATCATTCTTAGTACAAAGCACATTTGACAGAGCTTCTTTGTCTAAAATATTGCATGTGTCAAACAATATGTAATTCCTAAAGTATGCAAGTATAGGATACATTACGAATTACATAAAGAGGAAGATCTCAAAGGCTACAAGGCTAAATTGAATCTGGTGTTTCAAAATGAACAGCTACCAGCTGCAGTAAATGGTCTTGGGGGGATTTCAGTATTCATTTTTATATATATGATGAACATAATATCCTTGATAGATGACTAGATAGTTGACTAAAATCAAGAAAATTGAATAAATTGTAATGACCAGCTGACCGTAAGTTATTATTTTAATGGAGTGCCTCAGGTGTCTGTTCTCAGTCCTTTTTCATTTTACACTAACCTCTGTTGGGCCAGCATACATCATCGGTGAAGGGAAAATGGCCACTATGGTGGAGTTGGGGTCAAGCAGCCCCTCCTCCAGCACGGCTGCATGCTGTTTCATGCGCCAGGCCAGTGGCACATCGTCATCTTTGGTCCAGCCGCCCAGCGGGTGAAGCAGAAGTACGGGTCGGCGATAGCCACGTTCAATTAGACGCCGCTGCGTGTCCTGCATGAGCAGCGCGTGGCCATTATGTACTGGGTTCCGCAGTTGGAAAGCAAAGACAGCATCTTAAAACGAGAGAAGAGTGTTTAATATATCATAACTTGCCATAAATATCATTGTATTGCAGCAATATATGGAGGAATGCAAGTCTATGTCAATACAATTAAATTACATAAAAGAAAATGCATGTCTATGTGGCCTGCTACAGCTTGAGGGCAAGACGACTCTTAACTCACAACAGACTAGTCAAAATTAGGTCAAAAGGAGCAACTCCTGACTGTAGCTCCATACCTGCGTTCATTTCTTTAAACTTCTGCTTGAGTTCGGTTGGTGTGAGCCTGTAACTATCCAGCCCGTCGTTCCAGTAGATCCGATCCAGCACCTGGAGATCACCGCCGACCAGCCAATCTCCGCTCTCCATCACCATCTGCCATAGGAAAAACCATCAGGAATAACACAAACGATCTTCCAACATCATCTGTATAATACTGTTGGAAAAACTGCCACATTTGCCCTCTCTCTTTGAGGCATGAATAAAATACGGAACCCTTCAGATAAATGATGCATGCAAGAACATACGGTCTTAAACTCTCTGTACGTTGTAAGAAAGGGGTCTAACATAGCTATTATATAAAGTCTTGTCCACAACTTCTTCTGGCCACAACCCAGCCACTAAGACAGAAAAAATAATATTTTAAATTGCCAACAACAGTTGGTTCTGAAAATATACAGAAATTAAGCAAAACTAAAAATTTGATGACTAGTTTTTCCTTAAAAGTTTCCCGGTACAAGTTTAACAATCTTATTTAGAAAGCTCTACATGCTTGATAGCATTCCTAAATCTGGGATTTAATAGCCCCTGGTTGATTAGCTTGAATTTCTAAACATTTATATTTAAAAACAGGAATTACAATCCCTCTATACAGTGGCCTATCATATCAGGCTACAACTCTCGGCTGCTTTTACTAATATTCTGCCTTTGGGAGGTCTTTGCTGGCATTCATTGAGCCACTAACTTGGCCAGGGTTAAAAAGCAGTACAGTATGCTGAGAATACCACAGCTCGCGGCAGATTCGGGGCTGCTAGGATGGAGAATACCATTTCACAACCCCACAGACTTTCATCTATTGATTTGACTTGACAGCAGCACTGGTGGCTCGAGTACTTTATGTGCAAGTATGTGATCATATTAAGCAAACTTGGAGAGGCCTTAAAGCGGTGAATGTTAATAAAACGCTTCATCCGCTGTATTGCTTTTGCATTTGAAGACTGAATGCATGTGCAGCTGTCATATGCTGGCTGCAGTATAGCAACAGTAGCAGCCGTTTATTTAATTTATGTTGCAGAGACTGGCGATGGAAAAACTCAACGAGCGATCTGTTGTCACTAATCGCATCTATACAGCAAATCAACTCTATTAGCTGTCATAGAAAATAACGTAGCACTGGTTGAGCACTCTACCCCTTTTAATGAGAGGAAAAAACACAGATAATGCAATTAGGTTAATGCTCTCGAGTCTGTTTAACATCCCCCTGCACCAAAACTCGCAGTGTGGATTCAGCTGTCAAGCTGACCGCCGAAATAAACAGGAAAAGTGTATTTATCTCACATAACAGAGGCCAGTTTTACAGTCCTGCTGATTGACATGCTTCAGCAGAGGGAGTTTAAAACACATACAAGACATGGTTAAATAATGAGATGAACGATTCTGTGAACATAGTATAGTCACAGCTTATCAGAGTATGCACATATATTTTGTTTCTATTACTTTTCACATATACAGATTTATAAGATCACATTTTCCCATTTTGTGATCTCTGGAACAATATTAATCACAATATTAACCAATCAGACGTTCAGACATTTGCATGACGGTAGTTCCAACTCACCTCAAAATAACTTCCAAAAGGAACTCAACTGCAAATACTTTAACTAGAAGTATCATTTGCAAGCCATTTTCGCAAACAATTTTGGTTGATATGATTGCCCTATATATATATATATATATATATATATTGA
>NW_015626032.1:446883-477638 GCF_001515625.1 Sinocyclocheilus rhinocerous | reverse complement strand
TATATATATATATATATATATATATATATTGAGGCCAGTAACCTGATATTTAAATTCTATTCTATTCTACCTAGAATCATTCAAAATTACCAGAAATAAAATTAATAGTTTAAAATGCTACATGTGAATTCAGGCATGACAACATCATAAAGTGCACTATGAAAAACGGATATTCATTTTGAGATTTACTTGTTATTGAATGATTAGTGTTTTAAAAGTGAGTTAAAAAAAGATGACAGAAGTCATTTAAATGTAAAAATAGATGCAAATAAGCATGCACAATTAAATATACAATTTCAATTTCATATACAAAACTTTTTTTACAGCAATTTTAAATTGAAATAAAAACTCCTTGACATATATATATATATAATTTTTATTATTATATATTAGATTATTATATAGTTAACTTTATGAATATTTATAAAACTTTTCTTTTGACATCCACCAAGATGGCTCAAAGTTCATGGATTGTGATAAGTCTAAAACTTATCAAGAGAACACCACTGAGCTAAGAATACCACAAATAAAGAAAGTCAACTGCTAGTTTCTTTACTGTGTGCAATTTCTTTCTTTGGTCTGTGGATGGGTTTATTTGTGACCGTAGGCAAGTAGACAGACAGGGCCATTCCAGAGTCCGAAAGCTCTCCGTTGGCGCCCATTAGTGCGAGCTGGCTCAGAGCGGAGCCATTAAAGTCCACCTAAGCCCACAATCCCTACTTACAGATGGAAACAATTGTTCAGTATTTACTCTGCGAGATTTGTAAGAGGAAGGTAAGGGGAGAGGAGGGGAGGAGAGCGCCACTTGCCTAAACACTGTTTAAATAGAACGCAGGGCGAGAAATCCAACTAAAACACGTGTGAAATGAAGGAGGTCGAGGAATAAAGAGATTACTAAAGCAGAGCCTGAGCAAAGATGAGAGAGAATGAGACCTTGTTTCCACAGACCGACTAAGAGGGCATCGTAGCTCTGTCTTCAGTCAGAGTGCAGTCCAAGGAAAGCTTGGCAATGCGACCGCACAACGACCTATTAAAGCATCAGGTCAGCTGTTTCTTGCTAGATATCCATGACTTTACCTTCAAAAAATGGGACATACGTGGAAAATCTTTTCTTTTAAACACAATTACAGATACAAACAAAATTTTATTTTAGAAGAAAACATCCCTGGGAAAACTCACTGTCATAATGTCCCTTCCTAAATGTTCTTTAAGACCATTTTTTTCACAAAAATTTTTTGCTAGTCAGGTGAAAACAGTAGATTTAAGCTGTCATGTCTTTAGCACAACAGTGCGGGTTGAGTTTCAGATCAAATTTAGCACTGAACCAAAGCAAGAGCAATAATATTTGCTCGCAATGAAGCAACCGACAAATTATTCCCATAAAGGGTGCTCAGTCCCAGACAGGTGAAAAGTGATGCATTAATGAATCATGCTGCTGAATCACTGTGATTCTGCTTTCTTATTAACATGTATGTAGTCTAAACAGTGCTCTCATTCACAGCATTCTTATAATCGGGACTTTCCAGGTGGTTTGTGAGTCAGAAAAGAAAGAAAAGGGAGGGAGTTAATAACAAAAATTAGATACAGGACGATGTTAATCATTTCCAACTGCTTACATAAGTTGATAGAAATATTTTATCAGAAATTTGATCCTAACCAGCACCACGTCTATGGTTAGGTTTACATTTGTGTGGTGACACAGCACAATGAAATCTCATTGGTCCAAAATCCAGCTCCACACTGTTGTATAGGTGCATTCACTCCATGTCAGAATTACCGGAATTAACTCTATAGTGCTGTTCTGTCATTTTTGACCGAAAAAATGTTATGTTTTGGTTTTTTAGAATTTTTTTACTTCATCGGAATGGTACGAAACTTGGAAAAGGTTTTGGCACTTTTATACTTCTAAGTCATGACCGGTGTTTGTTTTGCTCTCTCCACTGTATTTCCGCGTTCACCTACGTCCTACATGTGGAGCACTTTTTATGATGGATGGATGCACTTTATTTTGCTTCAAAATCTCGATCACCATTCACTGCCATTATAAAGCTTGGAAGAGCCAGGACATTTTTTTTATATAACTTCGATTGTATTTGTCTGAAAGAAGAAAGTCATATACACCTAGGATGGCTTGAGGGTGAGTAAATCATGGGGTGATTTTCATTTTTGGGTGAACTATCCATTTAATGTAGCTAGCGGAGTTGAACACCTATCTAATGTCCAACAAAAACACTATGTTGATTAACAAAGCATTTGCACAACTTTGTGTATTGTGGTTTTGTCTATTGATTATTTGAATTACACCAACTCATTTGGCATTAATAGTGTTGAAATTCAAACGCATAATTCCGAGTTCTAAGAAGAGAGTTGCACAGGCTATGTTTACACTAGTGCATTTTCGTTTTAAAACGGCGTTTTAAACTGAAAACGATCCTCGTCTACACTGGCGTTTTCACTGCGTTTCAGAAACGATCTCCGTCCACACTGCACAACCGAAAACGCATGTCACACTCACACATGACCATTCATGCAGGTACAACAATGAGCATGATGTTCTTGTTTACACGGTCGTCAAGGATACGCAGAGCGAATGTGGTCCGTAAGTCTCCGTTTTGGTCCGTTTACACTGAAACGCAACCCCAGAGTTTTCAAACTAAAACGGGGTCTCGGAGAAAAGTAATTACAGTAATCTAGTGATTACGCTCGATCAAATATGTTCTAAATGGCTGTGATTGTGTCAGGTCATGCAGAACTTTCGCTTTCGTTAGGAAACTATGTTAGTAATCTACTAATCATATGGGTTTTGTCCATATTGACCCCCCTGACCTTGATGTATGGATGATCCTTGCATGTGGTGCCCCACTGCCGGGCACAACGCTCTTCCTTGCGGTGCTCATAGAACTCCGGGTTTCGGAGTATTGCGACCCTCCGACCACCGTAGGCTAGCGAGAATGCAGTGGTGCCATCCAGACGCTCCTTATCGGCGCTTGAGATGGGGAGGATTACCGGCACCGACAGGTTAATAACCCCACCTACGAACAGAGGACAGATGCATGGCACATACATTAACCAGACTGTGGCTTTGAAAAATCAACAGCTTTTAAAAGTCTAAAAAAGAATAGCTAAGGATCTATGGGGCGAGATAAGTAAAAGTGTTGAGTTTTCGAAGAAAGTAAGAGGTCCAGCACCTTGATTAAAGCAATATGAGCGGGAAGCTTTTAAAATCCATTTTCAGGATGAAACACACACATCATAGCAGAAACAGCTGTTTTCCATAAGAAAGAGCCCTGCGAGCATCCCATTTCAGCTCAATCTAAATTAAACTAGTATCAGGCAGCAACATGCACAAATCTGTCCATTTCATAAAGATGGCAGTCCGGTCCAACAAGAGTCCAATCGGGCATATTGTAAGGATCAAAACAATAACACAAGGTGTGATGTTCAGGAATCAAGTCTAATGACGCTGGTGATGTAATGCATGAACACCTAATGATCTCCCTTGCTGTATTTCCGTCACATCCATAACATCTACTAGGCCCACTTTTTTTTATCTTAATAGGTGTGTGTGAGTGTGAATGCATACCTTGAACACAAATTTGAATACTAGGCAAGACAACACACAGCAGAGTGTTATGAGGCCGTAAAACTAAATTGACACTTTTTGGAAACTCAAGTTTGGTGTGGGAAATTGCTGTAATTACCCAGTTCTATAAATGCGCATTATGGTTTAAAAAGCCATTCGCACATTTGTCATTCTCGTAATCAAAAAGGTGCCGACTTTTTATTTCAGACGATCGGGTTTCTGAAAAGCCCAAACTGTCTTGAGAGCATCTGATCAACATAACCCAAGCCGCCATTAAAACTATAATAGCTCTTTTATTTCCACCACTAATTAACATTTAAAATCCACTTGCAGAGCCTATAGATTCCCTCAGCTAAATGAAATGTATTTTGCGATTGGTCTCCCATTCCAAGAGGTTCTCCTGGTTCTGCACAGAAATTTGAAATATTAGTAGATTATTAGTAGATTCGGTAACACTTTAGTTTAGGGACCAATTCTCACTATTTACTAGTTGCTTATTAGCATTAACATATTACTAGCATATTGGCAATTTATTAGTACTTATAAAGCACATATTAATGTCTTATTCTGCATGAATGAGCATGATGTTCTTGTTTACACGGTCGTCAAGGATACGCAGAGCGAATGTGGTCCGTAAGTCTCCGTTTTGGTCCGTTTACACTGAAACGCAACCCCAGAGTTTTCAAACTAAAACGGGGTCTCGGAGAAAAGTAATTACAGTAATCTAGTGATTACGCTCGATCAAATATGTTCTAAATGGCTGTGATTGTGTCAGGTCATGCAGAACTTTCGCTTTCGTTAGGAAACTATGTTAGTAATCTACTAATCATATGGGTTTTGTCCATATTGACCCCCCTGACCTTGATGTATGGATGATCCTTGCATGTGGTGCCCCACTGCCGGGCACAACGCTCTTCCTTGCGGTGCTCATAGAACTCCGGGTTTCGGAGTATTGCGACCCTCCGACCACCGTAGGCTAGCGAGAATGCAGTGGTGCCATCCAGACGCTCCTTATCGGCGCTTGAGATGGGGAGGATTACCGGCACCGACAGGTTAATAACCCCACCTACGAACAGAGGACAGATGCATGGCACATACATTAACCAGACTGTGGCTTTGAAAAATCAACAGCTTTTAAAAGTCTAAAAAAGAATAGCTAAGGATCTATGGGGCGAGATAAGTAAAAGTGTTGAGTTTTCGAAGAAAGTAAGAGGTCCAGCACCTTGATTAAAGCAATATGAGCGGGAAGCTTTTAAAATCCATTTTCAGGATGAAACACACACATCATAGCAGAAACAGCTGTTTTCCATAAGAAAGAGCCCTGCGAGCATCCCATTTCAGCTCAATCTAAATTAAACTAGTATCAGGCAGCAACATGCACAAATCTGTCCATTTCATAAAGATGGCAGTCCGGTCCAACAAGAGTCCAATCGGGCATATTGTAAGGATCAAAACAATAACACAAGGTGTGATGTTCAGGAATCAAGTCTAATGACGCTGGTGATGTAATGCATGAACACCTAATGATCTCCCTTGCTGTATTTCCGTCACATCCATAACATCTACTAGGCCCACTTTTTTTTATCTTAATAGGTGTGTGTGAGTGTGAATGCATACCTTGAACACAAATTTGAATACTAGGCAAGACAACACACAGCAGAGTGTTATGAGGCCGTAAAACTAAATTGACACTTTTTGGAAACTCAAGTTTGGTGTGGGAAATTGCTGTAATTACCCAGTTCTATAAATGCGCATTATGGTTTAAAAAGCCATTCGCACATTTGTCATTCTCGTAATCAAAAAGGTGCCGACTTTTTATTTCAGACGATCGGGTTTCTGAAAAGCCCAAACTGTCTTGAGAGCATCTGATCAACATAACCCAAGCCGCCATTAAAACTATAATAGCTCTTTTATTTCCACCACTAATTAACATTTAAAATCCACTTGCAGAGCCTATAGATTCCCTCAGCTAAATGAAATGTATTTTGCGATTGGTCTCCCATTCCAAGAGGTTCTCCTGGTTCTGCACAGAAATTTGAAATATTAGTAGATTATTAGTAGATTCGGTAACACTTTAGTTTAGGGACCAATTCTCACTATTTACTAGTTGCTTATTAGCATTAACATATTACTAGCATATTGGCAATTTATTAGTACTTATAAAGCACATATTAATGTCTTATTCTGCATGAAGGAGGAGATGATTTCTAAAAGCACTTCTGAAAGTAATAGTGGCCAGTAGAAAAAAAAAAAGGTGCATTACACTGTCGAACGTTGCCATCTAGTGGTGCATTTACAAAACACAATGCATGAAAAAGATCCATGCAAGACAGTATGATATAAGAAAACGGTTTTAGCATAAGATCATGTGTTTACCATCAAGCAAACAGTTGAAGTGCAGACACTGCAGGTACTCTCTCTCCCTCATGAAGCCATTCAGAGGAGTGGCCCAGCCCTCAGCGAGCACCTGAACCCACTGCATGTCCACCTAACACACCAACACAGAACAGACAATAGCTGTTAGGATGTACACAAGTCATAATGGGTCGGCAAACCTTCTGCAGGAGTTTCAGATCTGAATTTGAGTGACATACAAGGTGGAAAGATACCTTAGTGATCTCCACTGCTGGAAGAGTCTCTGCATCAGCTTTGGCCAAGTCCAGCTTGTTCTCATGCACGTAGAGCTCCTTGACCTCATAGGATGCGTCCACAGGAACTATGTCCTGCAAACGGTCAAAACATTATCACACAGACATCATTGTCATTTATATCCAAGAAAAGGATAAGATACACTGCTAAGCCAACTTGCAACTTTTTCTACAAGAATCAGTGTTAAAGTGCAACTGTGGCCTTGTGTTAATTAAATAAGGATGTCAACGTATAGTGCATAGAAAAATACCGCATCATGTAATGTAATATTCCAAATATGATGTTTAAATGCATAAAGGCATCAGAATAAATCAATTTATTTCATTAATTCTATTTAAAAATGCAATTACTGTCCTGTCACCACAGAAATGCATCCATTTAGCCATGAGTTCCCATTGCTAAATAAACTACCGTTCAAAAGTCTGGAGTCAGTAAGATTTTTTTTTTGTAAAGAAATTAATACTTTTATTCAGCAAGAAAGCATTAAATTGATCAAAAGCAACAGTAAAGACATTTCTATTTCAGAAAAATGCTATTCATCAAAGAATCCTGAAAAAAATTAATCACTGTTTCTACAAAAAATATTAAGCAGCACAACTGTTTTTAACATTGATAATAATAAGAAACGTTTCTTGAGCACCAAATCAGCATATTAGAATGGTTTCTGAAGGATCACTGAAGACTGGAGTAAAAATTCACCTTTGCCATCACAGGAATAAATTACATTTTAAAATAGAAAACCGTTATTATTATAGTTATTTCCTCTCAGTGGATTTTATGAATAAGGTTTACACATGCAACAAATTTCCAATTGAAACGTGACTTCATACTAATCGTAGATTTGCAAGATTCAGATTAATATTAGAATATTTATGTGCACATAACATGCTCATTGATGTGACAAACACTTCTGTGGCAAGTGCTGTTTTACTGCTTGCAACCGGTCATTTGAAATGTGCATCATTTTGTAAACCAAGCAAGACATTTAGATCAAAAACTCCAAATACGCTATGCATATATATATACAGCATATCTGAGGCTCACACTGAATTCCCTTTAACATGAATAAATGGAGTGAACTTACTCTCTCCTGCAGGAGGTCTAGGAGCTGCTGGATGCACTCGTTCACACTGCAAGAATCCGTCTTCAGTACCAGTTCAGGGGCCTCTGGCTTCTCATACTCAGAATCTATTCCTGTGAACCCTGAGGACAACAGGAGTATATAACCCGTTATATTAAAAACACAATCCATTCATCAGCGGAAGCATATATACTTAGGATGCACTTCATGAAAACAGATTGTCATTCAATAGGACTGGAAACATTTCAGTTCTTAGTAGCGCTGAAATGATTTGGTGTTTTCTACAACTGTATAAAGCAGCTCATATGTGGTGTGCATGTATAATTTAACATGTGCATGAGAAAAAGACACTTCCTGCTATATACGTCAATCATTCTCATCACAAGATGTTAGCAACTTTCAGATTTGCATCTTTCCTGTATCGCTCTTCACCTGATTCACTCTTACTTAATCTGTAGCTCCACAGCAAAAGAAATTAAATATAACAAAAACAGCAGGAAACACAAGAGTCACTGAGTCACAGTCATTTCCTACCAGAAACCTGCTTTCCAAGAATCATCTCAATCTCTTCAGGAAACCAAGAGAGTTGTGATAAGTCACCACTGGTTTGCTAAGAAAGTTTTGTGTAACCTCTCATAAACCTTAAACCACTCATAAACATAAAACCACACACTGCTAATAACACAACCGTGTTCCCCAAGATGAAATGTTGCACACAACAAAAAGGCCACAATCTCCACTTTTTAACCATTTTGCAAAAGTCTAACAATTTTTCCTGGTATTTTTCTTCTTCACTGCCTCAAAACATTCCAAGGACACTATCTTGGCTCATTTAATCATTTCACATATTTCTGCACAAGCGGGTCACTGAAATTAAGAGAATGATTTGGGTTTGTTGTCACAGCACTTTAGGACTGACTGTCCTATTGACTACTGACCATTTGCAGATTAAATGTGAGCCATAAAACACAGTGAATCTACATCAAAAGAGTGAGTGAAAATAAGCATATCTGGACACATATTTTGTACAATACTGTATGTATCTCTATAAAATTGTCTTACCTCTGATTTCTCCAGCCCTAGCTCTCTTATAGAGCCCCTTCACATCTCTCTGCTCACACACATCCAGAGGAGCATCTACAAACACCTCAAAGAATGGAAGGCCAGCAGCTTCATGGATCTTTCTTGCATTCAGGCGGTCCTGTGGACATGCAGCAGATGTTCTTTAGGGTCTTCGTGAAATGTCTGTAACATACTTTGGTTAAAATTCCTCAATGGCCGTGTGAAACAACACCCTTTTTCCCTTGTCAAAAACAGCTCTGTTTCGGTGCGTCTCTCTAAATGATAATGAGCTACTGCTCACCCCGCCCCTCTCCTCTGTTTTTTGTGTATTCGCTGACCATCAAAAACAAAACTAGTCCACTGCTTCCTCAGTGGCTCTGATGTCGGGAGAAAATGAAGACTCTAATGTTCACTTTTATAACCAACTACAAAACACCTGCATTGCTTACGAGACATTGATGTTGCTACCGAGCACGGAGAAGATAGCGGACAGCGTACAACCGGCTGAGGGCAGAGATATGCTAATACTGGATCAGCAGTCATGGGCAAGGTCTGAGTAGCAAGACGTCATACTGCTGCTCATAAAATCAAAACAGCTTAATAATTGAGACCGTTTAGGTTTTTTGGGGATTTAAAAAAATCGTGTGAATGGATTTTTATCATTGTAGGGTGGTTATGTCCACACATTGCTAAGACACATTTATATGCAAATGTGAATTTGCATATAAAAGTGAATTTTGCATCCGATGTCCCTTTAAATTACATACAATCAGAATTTCATCTTACTTTTTGACCATATAAATATCAATATCTGCAAACAATTGAATATTTTTGCTTAGTTTGGGCCTCTGAGTAAAACAGGTGTTTTTTTCTTCCTTGAGTGTCAGTTCAATATTCTTCTAATTCATACTATATGAGCCATAAAGCCTGATGTATCAAATATAATAGAAAACATAAAAACATATGCATTTTTGTTAAAAAAAAAAAAAAGGTTCAATAAACTTCAATTTTCTAAAAAAATTTTTTTAATTTTTTCTGATTATTATTTCATTTGTCAGGCTTTACAGGTTAAGAAGTGTTATACACACACATACGCACAGCTCTGTATGTTTCTCACCCTGCTGTATGGGGAAATGAAGCTGGCAATGCACACGAGACCAGCATCAGCAAACAGTTTCACCACTTCTGCGATACGACGAATGTTCTCCTCACGGTCTTCAGGACTGAAGCCCAGGTTTTTATTGAGGCCCTGCCTGATGTTATCTCCATCCAGAGTGTAGCAGGGGATACCATGACACACGAGATACTCCTCCAGAGCCATGCTGACTGTCGTCTTACCCGCACCAGACAAACCTGAGGATGCAGAACAAATAAGTCAAGATATTTACAGACAATTTTAGATACAACCATGATGGAATCATCCAGTTGTTTATTTTCCAAAATAACAGAAGAGGGGTTGTCAGAGCACCTGTCAGCCACACAGTGCATCCTCGAAATCCTCCTCTAGTGCCGACTACCTGGCCACGCTTGTTTCTGCTCACATGATGGGCTTGATACGTCACATTGGTGGCTCTTTGCATTCCCTGCACAAATTGCAGGAAACACATTTGATTTATGTCACATTCATTTAATCTGTCTCATTTCTGACAAAGACCTCCTGTTTGACTGACTTAAGTGAAACACTTAAAGTGTTTTCAGTTGAATTTTGTTTGTTGTATTGCATTGCATATTATGAATGTCTCTTGGTGTTATGTTGTTTTTAATGGTCATTATTTTTAATTATATATATATAATTAAAAATAATACATATTCAAATGTAAAACACACAGACACAGACTTTTTAATGCCATAATACATACACCAAACAAATTGTGGTATCATGGTACCATATCCAAATAAACGTGGTCATTTTTATTGATGATATTCAAAAAATATTGCACACACCTATAAATCAAAAACACTGATTGTACTAACATAGATATAGAACGTGGTACGGAATGATTACTATATCTTTGTACCATGGTAATTACATAATACATAATACAAAGAATACCATGGTACACGTCCTAGAAGCCATGTATCATAGTAAACGTCCAAAAAGTGATGAAACTCGTATTTGTGCTGCCCAGAAATGCTGTCTAGGTGGACAGCACACTAGGGTTTAAGGCACAGGCAAAATGTACGCATAAAATTAGTATTCGCATCTTTTTCATGAATTTATCACAACTAAGGACTTCTATTACAGGCATGATTATTCTGGACTTCGCTTATACTATCAATTAAAACGGGATGGGTCAGATTCAGCATAATCAAAAACACCATATTCATAACACGAGGTGTGTTCTTGTAACTGTACCACATTAGTAATGCGAAACATCCCTCAATATTCAACCGCTAAGTTACTCACCCAGCTCTCAGGCGCGTTACTCAGTTTCTGCTTCTTACTCGAGTTACCAGATGTCTCCATTCTGAGCTGCTTAATTCACACTTGATAGATAAACAAATAAATTGTGCTATATATATTCGCAGGAGATGTTTTAATGAAGTGCCGGGTCCACTGGGTGGGTATTGAACTCCAATAGGAAGCGTAGAGGTTGACAGGCTGCGGCACGGGAAGTGATGGAGAGGCCCCGGCAAGTCCCGCCTCTAACGCGTCATGTCTCCGCCTACTGGACAATCGGATTGGTCGGAATGACTTCAAAGCCCATCGCGATTGGACAATTCAGAAGTCGTTCACATAGCCGTGGAAACCAAAGCAAACAAGTATCAGGTCAAGGGAGGGATACAGTCTATGGATCTGACGTGCAGGGGAAAAAATAACGCAGCCAATGATGTTCTGTTTTATATTTTGCTGTGTATAGATATTGTTCCTTTGTGTGGGCCCCACTGAAACAATAAAAATGAAAGAATTTCTATATTAATGTGTATATATATATATATACCTGTATATGAATAAATTTTTTCTTTTTTTATAAACAAAACAAATTTTAGGTAACCATCTCTTTTACATTTTTATGGTTTTTAATATTACTGCTGATACATTTATGTATGTATTTAAGTTAAAATTTGCTTGCATTATATTCTTTATTCATTGTGTCACTGTTTATTTGTGCATTGTTATTCACCGCATATTATAAATGATCATGTGTTAAAGGTTAATCAATGTATAAGTTAAAATGTATATGTCACAATTCTAATAGTGTTTTGCAGTTACATACTTACTTATACTTTATATACTTAAGTATATAAAAACGGTCAAAAATGGCATTTGTGTGAAAAAGTAGTAGAACTAGAATAGAATCAACTTCAAGTCACCTGCCATGTACAGTGCTTTTATTTTTATTAGAGACATGCTTCATAGTGGTACAACACAACTACATAACAAAATAAAAAGGATATGCAAAACAATGATAGTTTGTGTATACTCACTGTCAGAATCAGTTGAATGAAGCTCATGTTGAACATGCTGAAAGGAGGAAGTTGGCTCTTGACATGAAAATTTAAATGAGCTTGTATCTACTTGGAGAAGAACATTACCCAGGTAGCCAAAATGGTTTGGCCCGAAAATGGCCCAGATCCGGCAGGCCGGAAGAAATAACTCGGCCTTGCTGCGGTTGCCAGACTCGGCATGGACATGGGATGAATGACGCCCCAGAATCGGTCCAAATACACTGGCCCGAGTCCGGCTGCCAAAACTGAGACAACACCACCGGCATTGAGCCACAATCACACCGACGAGAAATGAAACACTTAGCCAGTACTGGTCCGAGTCTGGGTACTGAAACTGGGCCAACACCACCGGCATTGGGCCACAATCACACCGACGAGTGGCCCAATGCCGGTGGTGTTGGCTTAGTTTCAGCACCCAGACTCAGACCAGTACTGGCTAAGAGTACCATTTTGGTTGGTGTGATTTATATACTGTATATATATAAATATATATATATATATATATATATATATACTTACACTTACTCATACAGAATTACAACTTCTAAAATATGTGTATTAAAGACTCCTTCCAGTTTTTATATAAAACCAGAGCTTTGAATAATTTGTTTTTCCACAAAATGACATTGTTACCTTAAAATCCTTAAGATGGCATCTACTTCCAACTAAAATAAAATACATATTTTACAGTGTCCTTGTTAAGTCTACATGTACTTATGCATGTAAACTAAATATGTCACCTTTACAAAGATTAAGGGTTTGGCCCTTACACCATTTCTTTTCATGGCATCCCCACCTACTACGGCCTACTCCATCTGATGCACTGCCGGTACTTGCATTTCTTTGCACTGATTGAAAAAAAAAGAGATCAGTCGCAATACTATAGACCAGTAGTGTCACACTCAATTCCTGGAGGGCCGCAGCTCTGCAGAGTTTAGCTCCAACCAGCTCTAACTCACACCTGTTTGGAAGTTTCTAGTAATCCTGAAGACCTTGATTAGCTGGATCAGGTGTGCTTGATTATGGTTGGAGCTAAACTCTAGCACTATGTCAGCAAACTCACAATTATAGCTTCATTATAAATAAACATTACTTTGATATTATATGTGTAGAACGGTTTATTAAAATATAATGTTATATGTTAGATTATCAAATGTTTACTCACCAGTGTAGTAAGTTCTTCTGGTCTTCTGGCAATTAGCAGGACAAAAAGCCCATCAGGTTTTGTCATTAGATGTCTAATCTAGTGCGCATGTCTTGAAACTCATATAGCAAAAATAATGTTCCCTTAACCACTTTAAGCTTGTTTCATTATATGAATTAAATCATTAATTTCCAAATGTAGTTAAAGAAAAAAGAGAATGCTGGATAAAAGGAAAAAAATATTAATAGGCATTCAAATAAAAAATACACTAACACATACCATAACATGGGCAGGTAAAAGATGTTTAATTTTAAGTGTCACTGCTACATACTATTTACCACATTGTAAACGGAGACCCACCCCCAGCACTCAACCTAAACTGGTCCGGGTCTGCATGGCCATATCTCAGCCAAAATCAGACCAGCCCTTATGGTCCGTAATCGGGCCAAATGTGGCTATAAATGTGCCGTGTCTCAGTGCAAATCAGGCCAGGTCCGCACATCCAAAGCCTAGCCAAATCTGGCAACCATTACTGGGCCAGAGCTGGCTCACTTTCGGTGAGCCGTCACTCAGCCGCAATTGGCCCGATTGCGATGGCTACCTGGGTAGTCTAGTCCTGCACCCTAAACACAGCGAGAAGAAACCGTACTTCCCCTGGGCCTCTGAGCAGCTAAAACTCCCTGATAAGATCTGAGACATTTGTAAAAAGAGTAGCTTCGACTGTTGGACATCTGAAACACAATCACAGGCCTGCCCGCTATTGGCTTAACTGCCCCTGATCCTTTATTATAGGTTATCCTCGGTTGCCATTATCGTAATCATGAAGTCCTTTAGGGAAACTTCTCATTGGCCTTTGCAGTTTCCCGCACACTACCCTATGTTGGATATTAACAAAACCGTTCATTCCCCCTGTATATGGCCCAGAGACCACCCTATTCCCCTGAGAATTGGGAAGTATGGGCAGATTCCTCATGGGTAGATACAGCTTCACAGGTTTACCGTAGTACACCCAGCACTGAATTTTGGATTTTTTTTGGGGGGGGGGGTTTGGACTGGCATAACCGTGTATGGTACTTTATTTATTGCGGTTGTTAGTGCAGCAGGGGTGGGAAAAGGACTGGCTGCCTCATAATCCACACAGTAACCGCCTCGCTCCTCATCCTTCGGTGTAACTTCATGACTTTCTAGAAGAACAACATCTGAGCACTTCTCAACAGAGGGCAAATGGGACCAAAAAATCAGTGGTTCTGACATTCACACTCATAAATCAGTGGAGATACCTAATGTATGTGTTTATAACTGTGTGAATTGTGTAAGAATTGTGTAATTATTATGCTTTAAGCATGTCAAAGTCATCAGGTCTAAAGTCAAAGTTTAAGTTTTTAGTCAAATATAGCCTACTACTGTACAAGCAGTACCTATTGACAAATAAACATGTTTTACAAACACCACTGAAAGTAATTCATTTTAGAATAAAATTAACTATTTAATAATAAATATCAGGCATAATTAGTAAAGCATGATATTAATGACCAAATTAACAGATTTGTCACAGTCGCTCTATACATGAATATCAGAAAATTCGATTTAATGAAAAAAGAACAATTTTTCTTAGTGTAAAGAACATTTTAATAACCTAAAGAACCATTTTCTACTATAAAGAACCTTTTGTGCAATCGGAAGTTTCTATGGATGTTAAAGGTTCTTCGTGGAACAATCAATGCCAATAAAAGCAATTTATTTTTAAGAGTGTACTTGGAAAGCATGGTGATAAATAGTATCACTATATAGGCCTAAGTATCGCTATCTTTTTTACAGTCTATGATCGCTATACATAATATCACTATATAGTAGCAGTTTCCCCTTATATTCTTATGTTTTACAGTGCTTTTGGAAGTCATTATTTAAAACTTAACTTCTGTGGTAATTAACTGATATATAGCAAAGATATATAGCTAAGAGACCCTAGTATATAGTCGCCACATCTCATACTTGCCTACCCACTTGCATACAGTAGTAAAGTTTTTTGATTTGATCTTTTGATTGGTTCATCGAACTGTCACTCACACTTCTCATCCAATCCTGGAGAGGGGGCGACATCTTGTTGCCTGGCAGCAAGAGTCGCAAACAACAACAGAGTGTGTTAATTCGCGTAGTTAGACCTAATGATACAAATGTACGGCCAATATTTTATAACTTTTTTTTTTTTTACCTATTTACACATTAATTTAAAGATGTAAACCATTTACAAAATTAAATTGAGTTTTAATTTCTTATATTTTTATTAAGCGCACGTTTGAATGATTTTGTGAGTGTCCGTGAAAGTGTGGTGGACAGAGAGGCAGGAGCTGCACTAAATAAGGGCAATGTTGACGTTTCCAGAGGTTGATGTCAGTGTAACTGGATTCCTCCAGTCTGGAAACAACTGGGAACAAGATGGCTGAGTGTGGACTGGAAAACTGCTTTTCTCCTCTCTCCCAAAAGCTGGACTGAAGCCACCCCGAGTTATTTTAGAGAAAAACATGCAAGTATAAACTATTCTTATTTTTCAAAGTGTCTCTTTTTCCAGACAAATAACATTAACGTTACCTTTCTGCGGTTTTTGTTGTGGTATGAAGTTTTCACTCGGATTTTCTCGCGTATTTCTATTGCATAACGTCGTAAAAGTGGATTTCGAATTTTTAAAAAGCTGAAACAATAACTATTCGATAACCTTGACTTGGTGGAAATCAAATTCGAGACTTTCTGAATCTGTGTTTTGAGTTTTGGCATCACTTTGCACTAGCTTCCGACTAAAGAGCGACTAAAATGAAGACGTTTGTTTATGTTAGGTTACTGTAA
Organism: Sinocyclocheilus rhinocerous; assembly: GCF_001515625.1. Lineage (NCBI taxonomy): Eukaryota > Metazoa > Chordata > Actinopteri > Cypriniformes > Cyprinidae > Sinocyclocheilus > Sinocyclocheilus rhinocerous. The sequence continues at coordinate 461,828 of NW_015626032.1, read as the reverse complement.
ATGACACGATGAGCTCCAGTCGCGTCCGTCATCAAGCACCGCAGGCCCAGGCGGCATCTGCCCCCGCATCCTCTCCGCCTTATGAAGGGATCGAGATGGAAAAAATGCATCATGAAGAAGTGGGCCTTGGAGTGCCCGATGAGACCCCCTCTCCACCTACCTCCAGCTCCAGACACGCATGGAGCCGGGATAACCCAGGGTTCGAACCGGAGGAAGGGATGATGAAAGCGGACTGGCCTCCGGCGAGCCCGGGCCGGCGCTCTGTGTCCACGGCGTCCAGCAGCAGCAGCGGACCCGGGAGCTTCTCTGGCATCAGTGCGCGGATCAACAGAGGACAGTATCCAACTCCACCAGCACAAGAACACAGCAGCTGTGGGAAGAGGATACTGGAGAAAATGAGAGGTGAAATTTATGTTTCACTATACTGAAAATGTACGCACAAATATTGTAAAACGTCTAATTGCCTTACGAGGATGGGTCATAAAGGGCCACAATAATGTCTTAAGTAAAATTTAAATATAACAAGGTGTTTGGTTAATGTGTATACTGTTTAGAATTTGTTCCTTCTAACTAAACCCCCCCAAAAACATGTATCATGGTTTTCACATTTAAACACATTTATCACATTATAAAATTTTGTCTCAGAAGAAGATTAACAAAATGTAAACATTTTAAATAGAATGAATTAGATAGCTAGGTAAACGTGTTTTCGTGAATTGATGGAAAATCTTTTTCCTAATTTCTTTCTCTGTTTCAGTGCTGTGGGACACTCGTCTTTTGGGTGAGAGCAACAGTAACAGAGAGATGTACCTGAAAACCGTCCTACGAGAAATGATCACCTACATCCTCTTTCTGGTCACCCTCTGCATATGTAGGTTGAATATTGGTTTCATGCTTGCATATGTTAATGCATACCATTACATTAATATTTTTAATTCTTTTACATTTCCTTTCCTTACATGTTAGAGTAAAAGGCCTTGAAAATATTTGTCAGATTAAGAATCTGTTTAATTAGAGCATAAAATGTAAGAATACTTAAAAAGTATAATTTATTTTTTAAATTTTGAATGCTACAATATAAGTTGCCATTCAGCATAGACATTCAGATGACAAAATGGAAAAAAATATTGCTCAAATTGTCATTTTCCCAGGGTCTGCCCCTTTCTGGAATAACAGGCACTATAAATACTCGTAACAACCACAGCAACAATTAATGTTTTGTTTTGTTTTTTTGAAAAAAAAAAAGCATGCATTTTCATTTTGCATTTATGCATTTCAGACTTTTCAGATTTTTAACAAACTTACATTGCATATACAGTGTACAGTACATTTTATCAGTTAATGCATTCTTTGGGAATTGAACCCATGACATTGGCTTGCACCATGCTTTACAGCTTGAGCAACAGGAACACAAATAAATGCATCCATATTAAAAATGCACAACATTTTATATAGTGAAAATTTAGGAGCATCTATCTGCTCTCCAATATGCTCTACCATCTACAGAAACAGAACATGTTATTCTGATTAAAACACATTATTGATATTTGTATTAGTAACCTATGGCATGGTGAGCACCAACATGTACTACTACACCAAAGTCATGTCCCAACTCTTCTTGGATACACCGCTGACAAGCGGAGAACCCACGACCTTCAAGACCCTTTCAACCATGGAGGACTTCTGGAAAGTAATTATTCCACTGACTAATGCTCTTTTACAGTACGAAATTGCAGATTAGTTATAACTGCATCACATACATTAATGAAAACTTTATCTGTAGTTCACAGAAGGCCCCTTTCTTAATGGCATGTACTGGGAGTTCTGGTACAACAACAAGAGCCTCCCAGAAAACCAGAGTCTGATCTACTACGAGAACCTCCTGTTGGGCGTCCCACGTCTACGGCAACTCAAAGTACGCAATGAGTCCTGTTCTGTCCATGAGGACCTGTGGGATGAGGTTTACGACTGCTACAGTGTCTATTCTCCTGCCAATGAGGACAAGTCACCGTTCGGACCGAAGAATGGCACAGCGTATGTAAAATGATGTATATTTTGAATAAATAGAAAATTAATAAAAATAGTTGTTGATCGTTGGTCTTGAACAGGTTTATCATGCTGTTTATCTGCCAGGTGGAGATACTCAGAGGAGAGCAATCTGGGTGAGAGCAGCTACTGGGGTCAGATGTCGACTTATGGTGGTGGAGGTTACTACCAGGACCTGTCACGCACTCGAGAGAAGTCAGCCAATCAGCTGCAGGAGTTAAAAAACAACCTCTGGTTGGACCGTGGCACTAGAGCAGTGTTCCTGGACTTCTCCATCTACAATGGCAACGTTAACCTGTTTTGTATTGTCAGGTAATGAACTGAATGTGTGTTGTAAGTGCATGGGATTAAATGCTTACATTTTTAAAGGGATTAAAAATTATTGTGTTCTAGACCAAGAATCCCAATTACTGTTTTTAATTTTTTCAATTAATTCTGCCCAAACCATTAACATACAGACTCCATTTTGTGTAAACTTTTTATACTTGGACATTAAAAAAAAAGAAAGAAAGAAATTAATTTACGGTTAAAGTTGGAAAATTATCCATACATAGTTAAGGTTTCATAATGAATTGCATACTGAATTGTGATTCATAATAAATAAAGTATATAATAATTTGTAATATATATATATATATATATATATTTATATATATATAAATAATTTAATTGAAACATGTAACATGTAAATATCTATATTTAAATAGGTAATTTATATAATGAAATATAGCATAGGTTTAACATTCTTCTACTTTTATCATACAGACTCCATTTAAAACATCAAGCTTTTCTGTACTTTTTACTTATAAAGTATAACTTTTTATATTTGTACTTTTTTTAAAGAAATTTAAGTTTAAGAACATTTTTTAGGATTAAAGTTTAGCATTTGTGATGGTGTAATTTGCCCACCATTTGCACACTCTTTCCTTTCTTGCATTTATTTAACTTAAATATATTAAATGAATATTTAAATGTAAAATATTTTTAATTTAAATAACTACATTTCGGAGCCCTGGAGATGACATGCAGAGGAAAACAAAAGATATTGGTGCCACGAATTAAGAATTTGTTCACGTGACTTATTCATTTGTTCCCTCATTTTAGTTAAATCCAGGCCACGAGGGAACAAATCAGCAAATTATGAGAACGATTTAGTACAACATGACCATGCAGTTTACTTAAAACAAAGGGGCTAATTATTAAATTGTGGGAACAAATTCTTAATTTGTGGCCAGAATTAAAAATTTTTTTTTTTTTTTACGCATATCAGTGTGGGGATCCGTAAAATTTAAAGTTATTTTATGCAATAAAATATAACATAGCTTTAGCATCCATGCTTTACTTTTCTTGACTCGTTATACAACCTTGCCTCAAAGATCTGTCACTTACTGCTTTGCTGTAGGTTGCTGGTGGAGTTTCCAGCCACAGGGGGCGCTGTGACCTCCTGGCAGTTCCAGACGGTGCGTCTTATCCGCTACGTGTCCAGCTGGGACTACTTTGTGGGAATGTGTGAAGTGGCCTTCTGCCTCTTTGTGCTGTATTACCTGGTGGAAGAAGTTCTAGAGATCCGCCTGCATCGTTTGCGTTACTTCAAGAGCTTGTGGAACTGCTTGGATGTTCTCATTGTTGCAGTAGGTCAAAGTGCATAATGATAGATTTTGAGACACTGCATATGTATGGTTTACTCCGGCCAATGTCATTTGAGTATGACACGTTGGTCTTTGCTCATCTTGTTCATCATCGTCACAGCTCAGCGTTCCAGCCATCATTATGAACATATGCAGAACTTCAGCGGTCAGTCACAGACTTCACTTCCTGCTGGAGAACCACAGCACATACCCCAACTTTGAGCCGCTTGCTCGCCTTCAGGTTCACTTCAATAACCTGGCTGCTGTCATTGTCTTCCTCTCATGGGTGAAGGTGAGGTCTTATCTCAACATTTGACATGCAAGAATGATTTTTTGTTGTTGTTGTTCCATCAAAATACAACCATCTTGCTTTTCCCACAGCTTTTTAAGTTTATTAATTTCAATAAGACCATGAATCAGCTGTCCACCACCATGTCACGCTGTGCCAAGGACCTGATGGGCTTCGCTATCATGTTTTTCATCGTGTTCCTGGCCTACGCTCAGCTGGCGTATTTAGTGTTTGGAACTCAAGTTAACGACTTCAGCACCTTTCAGGCCTGCATGTGAGTTTTGGAGGCATCTAAATAACCAAGAATATAATTAGAATATAGTATTATATAAATAATAATATGCAGTAATACACAAAACATAACAATTAGTTGTCAGCTAATTAGAAAAAAATTAATACAAGATCATGAAATGAAATTATTTTCTATCTATTTTCTAAATGCATGTTATAGATGTTATTGTGTATGATTCATCCATGTATATGTTTAAAATTGTTACTTTTTTTACCTTGTAAGTTTGAATGAAATTTTGATTTAATTACAGTCCCTGCCTTAATTAATTCGGATGTACGTATGTAAGAAAACTTTAAATGCGCATGTCATAAAATTTACATAAAGTATCACTTTTCTTTTTGTAATATTCTTTTTATTTTAGAAAGAATATTTGTTTTTAATTATTCATTTAATTATAAATCAGTAAATGTATTCACTTAGTTACTTTTAAAGGGGTAGTCCACCCAAAATGAAAATTCTGTCATCATTTACTCACCCTCAAGCTGTTAGTATAGAAAAAGTACTATGGAAGTCCATGGGGACCAGCAACTGTTTGATTGCCCACATTCTTCAAAATATCTGCTTTTGTGTTCAACAGAAGAAAGAAAGTCATACAGTTTTAAAACAGCTTGCAAATGACGACAGCATTTTCATTTTTGGGTGGCCTATCCCTTTAAGACATTTTGTTTTTAAAATATTTTAATACTTTATGAATATATTATTAACGTTGGTGGTTTCCGTTGCTCACAGTTTCACACAGTTCCGGATCATTCTGGGAGATTTTGACTTCTCAGAAATCGAGGAGGCCGATGGCGTGTTGGGGCCAATTTACTTCACCACCTTTGTGTTCTTCATCTTCATGATTCTACTGGTAAACACAAGAGAAACATGACATAAATTACATGAAATAAATCTTAAATGAAAAAAATGCTCATGTTTTACTGTTCAGAATATGTTCTTGGCCATCATCAATGACACGTACTCTGAGGTGAAAGCTGACATGGCCCAGCAGAGGTCAGAGATGGAGATCACAGACCTCATCAAGAAGGGCTACAACAGGGCGATGGTCAAACTCAAGCTGAAGAAGACCTCCATCAATGACACCCCAGACAGTTTACAGCAGGCTGGGGCCAAACTCAGCTTTGATGAGCTCCGACAAGACCTCAGAGGGTGAGAATCATTTACCCCCACTGTGTGATACAAATTAAACCCCCTACAAGATGCATGTTAACTGTCAGTGCGAATAGTTTTATATGCATTTGTACACAGAAAGGGCCATTCGGATGCTGAGATTGAAGCCATTTTTGCCAAGTATGACCTTGACGGAGATCAGGAACTGACCGAACACGAGCACCAGCAAATGAGAGATGACTTGGAGAAAGAGAGAGTGAGTGGAAAAACCTATGCTTACATAATTAGTTTAGTTTTTGCATTTGGCAGATGCTTTTATCCAAAGCAACTTACAGTGCATTCAAGGTACACATATTATCAGTTCTTGCTTTCCTGGGAATCGAACCCATGACCTTCAGAGCTACAAAAAAAATTCAAGAACACAGTTAACCTCCTGAGACCCTGCATCCTCATATGTGGACCGAAAACTAAAAATGTATTGGTGATTTTAAAAAAATCTATTGTTTTTGCCTATGCATGTTCATTCATGTCTTTTTATTTTTTTAAAGAAATTGAGTCCCGATGTCCTCTACCAAGGACGTAGCATAACTTATGAATGAAATACCATTTAAAAAAAAATTTTTTTTTGTTTACATTTTTTTTAATGCTCTAGAGCAGTGGTTCCCAACCCTGGTCCTGGAGGCACCCCAACACTGCACATTTTGCATGTCTCCTTTCTCTGACGCACCAATTTCAGGTCTTGAAGTCTCTACTAATGAGCTGATGACCTGAATCAGGTGTGTTTGATTAAGGAGACATGCAAAACGTGCAGTGTTGGGGTGCCTCCAGGACCAGAGTTGGGAACCACTGCTCTAAACAATGTAATGACATCAAAAAATACAAATTTTTCCCTAAAATGTTTTGCCGGGTCTTAAGAGGTTAAAACAAGAAGCAAATCTCTAAATCACACTGGAGCGGATGCTTAGTATCTCTTGAACACTCGCCAGGAGGACTTGGATCTGGAGCACAGTTCGCTGCCCAGGCCAGTGAGTGGGCGGAGCTTCTCGCGTAGCCAGGACGACTCCGAGGAGGACGACGATGAGGACAGTGGACACAGCTCTCGTCGCCGTGGCAGCAGCTCAGGGGGCGTGTCTTACGAGGAGTTCCAAGTGTAAACATCACCTGTCACTCAACATCCTTTAGCTAGCATTACGTTTTCACAATATATTGAATGTTAGACCTCTAAATGAAAACTATTTTGTGCTTGATGTGGCCCATCAGGCTCGTGCGTCGAGTGGACCGCATGGAGCACTCCATCGGCAGCATCGTGTCAAAGATTGACGCCGTTATCGTGAAGTTAGAGGCCATGGAGAGAGCCAAGATGAAGAGGAGGGATGTGCTTGGACGGATCCTGGATGGAGTCATGGAGGTGATGATAAAAATGTTTAACCTTACAAATATATTATGCACATTTGCAAATGTGAAACAAAACCTAGTGAAAACCACAAAAAATATTAGGTGAAATAGTACATTATATAGATAGATAGATTATAATTTTCAAAGTGTGGAATAATTAAGATTATTTAATGTTTTTCAAGGAAAATAGGATAAAAACAGTAATATTGTAAAATATTATTACAATTTAAAATAACTGATTTCTATTTTAATATATTTTAAATTGCAATTTTTTTTCCCTTGATGGCCAAGCTGAATTTTCAGCATCATTACTCCAGTCTTCAGTGTCACGTGATCCTTCAGAAATCATTCTAATATGCTGATTCTTATTATTGTCAGTGTTTCAAAGTTTTTGCAGCATTTATTTGAAATAGAAATATTTTGTAACATTATAATTCTATTTACTGTCACTTTTGATCAATTTAATAAATTCGTGTTTAATAAAAGTATTTTAAAAAATCACAGAAATTATTTTTTTTTTTAAATGTTGGTGTACATTTTATGTTTAATAATTTTTTTTTTAATATATGTTTTAATAATTAAATTACTGTTTACTTCTAGAAAATAATTAATGATTAAATAATATTTATAACTAAATTCCAACATCATTTACTGCTAAATAGAAATATAATCATCTATACAATATATTGTGTGATGTTGGGTAGCATTTTCGCTTTTAGACAAATTTTTTGTTGCTGGACACTTGTTAGGACATGGAGATAACTTGTGTCAGGACCGTGCTTATGATTCCCAAAAATGCTTTTGAGACGGCAGGTTTTGAGAAACAGCTTTAGTCATTTTTCATGTTCAGTTGTGGATTAGAGCAAAATATTGTAGAATCTGTCACTTACATTGAGAAATGCAATCTCATGCTCTCAGGACGAGAGGATGGGCCGGGATCCCGAGCTGCACCGAGAGCAAATGGACAGACTGGTGAGAGAAGAACTGGAGCGCTGGGAGTCTGATGACACCATGTCACAGGTGAGCCACCGTCAGGCCACTCCCATCATCCCATCTGCTCAGCTCCACCCACGCAGTTCCCGCTCACCCTCCTCGCTGTCCGATGAGGGCCCGGATGGTGCGGCCAGTGGGGCCACCCACATGTGAAGGGTTTTGATTGTAAAAACATTCCTACAGATCATGAATTCCACAATTTGTTCTCCAGTGCCACGTCAGGTGCCGTGCACTGGGCAAAACATACTTAAACGTATTAAAGAACCACCTCAAAGCCACAGCAGTAGTTAAATAGTCCTGCAAAAAGCTATTTATTTGGGTTTCTTTATATTAAAGTTAAATGGGGTTTTATAATGCAAAAATTAAGATAAATGGTTTTTATGCGACCAGGAAGTTCTAAAACACAGTTTCACTATTACTTAATGAAAATACATTTTTGTGGATATAAAGCGAATTCGATTTTAAGGTCAGTCAGTGGCAGCTTAGCTTTGGTTTGCTTGTATTAACATGTATTAACCCGGTAAAATTTAATGCATTTTCAAATTGAGGTACATTTAGCTTTTTCCAGCAATCTTAGCTATGATCACTTCTAGTATTCAGTATATTATTTCTTCAATAAGCTACAACTCATTTATAGCATTCATTGGTCCCAGAAAGTTTTCTTTACATTGCTAACAACATCTAAGCAAAAAATTAAAGTAAATTCTATGTGAACCTGATAGTCACCAAAAATCACCTTGACAGCAGCTGGTTAGAAGCCAATGTAAAAATGTCTCAGAACATTCATCATATGTTTATTTTATATCAGATTTTTTTGTACTGTATCCTTCTACAATTTAATGCACTGCTTACGGTTTGGTTGAAATGCAGTATATACTTAGATATGAATTACACTTTCACTGACCGACAGTATTGAAGTCCATTTTCATCAGTATTGAAGAAACCAGTTGGAAAGCTTACAGTAATGAATGTAATGAAGGAAATAATGTTCAACAAGGATCAGTATCTTTATATATATGATGGAACAGAAGAAATGTATGAAAACAGCTATTCATACACAAAAGTATACCTTATAAAGCATCTTTGATATGAAAAGTAAACATTCACAATTTTCAAACAATGAAGGTGGTCACAACAATGCTTTATAGAGAAACTGTATTTGTTAATGAGCTTTGGTGCAATTTTCACTCAGTTTATAGTTTGCTTTGCATATTTTGCAGTTCACATCTCATTTTAAGTGTGGCATGTTTTGTTAAACATATATACTTAAATGTATTTTTAATAATTATGATTCTTAAATCATTTTGATACTTTTTGCATTTTTAAACAAACTTCAATTTGGAGTGCATCTGATTTCATGGGAAACCCATGTGTATTTGTCTTAAGGTAGGATTTACAAAGCTTTTCATAATTCCCTAAATGTAAAGTGTATAACTTCTGCACAACTAGCATCAACAAACTGCTAAAATAATTGTTTACAAAGAGTTTGTATAAATATACGGTCAAACAGGTAGTCACTTGTGTCAAATGTGCCAGATGTGTTATGTTGGGTCGCTCAAACAAATCAGTGTTTGGTGCTGCTAGAGAAGCAGAGATTACACACTTCTTCCCGAAAATGTAATAAAAATGTCAAAAAGCGTAATAAAACTTTTTTTTTTGATTTGTGCAATTACCTTTGTAACTTTTTATGGTACTCTGTAGTTGGCAGATTGTTATTTACAGTTTAATATAACAATCAAAATAAAAAATAAAATCTACTCAAACTCATGTGCTGATTATTTGGCTTGATCCCAGTTATAATGCCCTCTAACAGAAACAGGGAAGTCGTGGCCTAATGGTTAGAGAGTCGGACTCGTAACCCAAAGGTTGCGGGTTCGAGTCTCGTACCGGCAGGGATTGTAGGTGGGGGGAGTGAATGTACAGCACTCTCTTCCACCTTCAATACCACGACTGAGGTGCCCTTGAGCAAGGCACCGAACCCCCAACTGCTCCCCGGGCGCCGCAGCAAAAAATGGCTGCCCACTGCTCCGGGTGTGTGTTCACGGTGTGTGTGTGTTCACTGCTGTGTGTGTGCACTTTGGATGGGATAAATGCAGAGCACTAATTCCGAGTATGGGTCACCATACTTGGCCACGTGTCACGTCACTTTCACAAAGCGACTGTAAGATCTGTACAATAAAGAGATATGGCGTAGTTATCAGCAGAGTCAGAGTTTACTAGCTTTTATCCGTGGTTTCAGCACCAGGCCTGTGAGTGGGGGAAACAATGAAAGAGAGGTGACAAAATATTTACATTTAACTTGATTAATGAGTCATTTCAGTAAACGTAACATAATATAACCTTATAAAAGATTATCATTTGGGATCTCTTACTAATATTATGATATGATATGTTTGAATAGAATAAAACATGTAGAAAGGGCCTTACATCCTTACTGTAAAGGACAGAATGATATTGTATGATAGCAGAATTGTGTGTGCTAATGTGTGGTCATTCATAAAGCGAACACAAATCAGAACATTTACAAGAACTTATGAATGAATCTGAGCTTGATGTAAGCGATGATGAGAAAAATCAAAGTCAGGACCGTAAGTGCCATGTGGTTGTGCCAGAAAGCCCAGGATGAGTAATTGATTCCTTGGAAGGTCAGATGCTGTTCTCCTGTGCACCTGTAAAATATAATGTAGTATAAGTTTACGTGAAAAATAATCTGTTGTATATACACACTACCATTATACCGATATTTTATTGTTTTTTCTCTTATGTTCATCAAGGCTATTACAATTTAAAATAACTTTTTTTATTTAAAACAACTATTCAAAAAGACAATTTATTCATGTGATGGAAAAGCTGAATTACTCCAGTCTTCAGTGTCACATGATCCTTCAGATATCATTCTAATATGCCGATTTGTTGAAAACATTTGTGCTTAATATTTTTGTGGAAACCCTGGTACATTTTTTTTCAGGATTTTTGATTAATAGAAAGCTCAAAGGAATTGCATTTATTTGAAATAGAAATCTTTTGTAACATTAATGTAATCATAAATGTCTTTACTTAAAATTTTATCCATTTAATGCACCCTTGCTGAATAAAATAATTTCTTTCACAAAAAATCAATCAATCATACTGACACCAAATGTTTGAACATTAGTGTATTACAATTTAGGAAATGTAAGATAACTAACTAATTAGTAAGAGTACTAACACTAATAGCATGTCAACCCTACTCAATATATGCACTATTATAAACTATTTCAAAGTGCAAAACCAAGCTTATAAAGAGATTAGTAGTTCATATTCTATTTATATATCATATACTTACATGAGGACGTCAGCAGCAGGGCTGCTCATCACAGTAGAGACATTTCCACAAAACTTCAGCCCCACAAACTCATTTATCTCCAATGCTTGTTCAAATAAGTAGACATTCCTCAACCATCATTACAGATGATTTATCTCAACAGAAAGTCTTTTAGTTACACTCAGATGTTGGGACAGAAGCGGAAGTTCATACCTCGAGCCCATAGCGAGGGATGCTGAGGTACTTCAACCAGGACAGCCAGTCCATGGTGCTCTTCAGGTTAACCAGCAGACCAGAGAAGATCTGGACACACATGCAATTCAAGTTAGATCATCAGATCATCTGCAGTCAAAAGACGTATTCTTCAGCATGTGGCTGTGTGAACTTGCCATCATGAAGATGAAGCTGATGGTCATGAAGATGTTGGCCACGGCCACCACTGATTGGTCAGCTGAGATGGCCATGGTCATGGATGCAGCCGCACAAGAAACCAGAATCACTGTCAACATGAAGATGAAGAACGCTGCCGCTGTGGGTTTTAACCCTGCAAAACAAAGATTTGAACATTTTAAACCACTGCAAACATGCAGGCAAAGATACATTAAATTATAGTGTTTATAGAGTTTTAGCTTTTAGTTTTAATTACTTTTTCTTATTTGTAAGTCGCTTTGGATAAAAGCGTCTGCTAAATGACTAAAAGTAAAGTAAATATATATACATATATATATATATATATTTAAATTTGTAGACTAAATTACGATATTGTCTGTTATATTATACATTTACAGAAGACAGATGGATCTTACCATTCAAGTGAGTAATTTTGAGCAATTATGTACATTTCCGTACATTCGTACAATTTTAATCGTCATTTACCGATCATGAAATAAACAACACAGGTGAAGAGTATGGTAGGGATTGTGCGCTGAGTGATGATGTCAGACAGGATCTTAGACAGGAAGTAGACAGACACTCTGTAGTATCCACTTGTGTATTCGTGACTGCAAAAAAAAAAAAAGGTAAATAAATAAATAAATAGCATGCTAATTTACACTGTAGAGGCGGAACAGAAGATGCATCTGAACCTGCATATATACCCTAAAAAGGTGTTTACACACAATGAAGCACAGAGATTAAAGGGGTGGTTGATTGCGATTTCACTTTTTTAACGTTATTTAGTGTATAATGTTGCTGTCTGAGCATAAACAATATCTGCAAAGTTACGAAGCTGAAAGTTCAATGCAAACGGAGATATCGTCTTTTAAAATTCTGGCAGTTTAATGCCTACAAAAATGGCTGGTAGGGACTACAACGAGTTACTTCTGCGTTTTTTTTTTTTTTTTTTTTAAACGAAGCATTAAGACGTTAGACTGCACCCCATAAACACAATCAAGCCTAGAAAAAAAACAGTGAACCACCCCTTTAAGCAGCGAAATAATGCAAAAATAATGTTAATTGTAAATACAATTATAAATATAGAAACATTAAATTATGTATTAAAATATAATTATTTTCATTATATTTGCATTTATTTGCATTATATTTTTTTATTTTTTAATTGTATATGTCTTATATTTGTTTATTATATATTGTAATAAACATATAAATTATATTAAAATAGCAATAATAAGAAACATACTCTATAACGACATATTTAATAACAAGTTTAAGGCTGAACCAAATGCAGACGCAGAACCAGATCTGCTTTTTGATATTAGGGACTGAGCCAGTTTTTATGCAGTATTGCATTATTACACAGAAATTAGAGACCTCAGGATATGCAAAAACAAAATCACTCACACAAGAACTTCTTTTCAGTTTCTCATTATGTATGTGTGGTTATCAGCTTGCAAATGTACAGTACCCCAGCATTTGATACTCAGTAGTAGCAAATAAAATATTTCTAGAGCCTTTCTGAATGTCAAACAGGTGTTGAAGTACTTACATAAACAGCTTGCGCTCTGTGATGAAGAGTTCGGCAGCCGAGAGGGTGCTGAAACACTGATTTGTTGTGATGAAGAACAAAACACCAAACCTGAAAAGAAAATGGTGACATTCGCATGAAACTAATAAAAACAAAAACAAGTGAGCACGTGTGACCAATTCATGTGTCAAATGATTCCTCATGCTCGCTGAATTACTCTTTTGTATTTCTGTACAAGTAAATTTTTCAAATATATGTTCTTAATCAGAGTATTTTCATTTTAGGAAATTTTCAAATTTATTTCACTACATTTTAAGGCAAATATCATGTTTTACGCCAAGTACAGGATATATAGAAATGGTACAGGATATGTGTACTTTGTCCACAAGAACGTGAAGCTTTATATATAAACACATACTGGTATTAAAACATATACACATGAGGTATTAAAATGAATTACGGTACTTAATTCCACTCACTTAAAAGTTAACTCACCTGTTTTGTATGCCGCTCTGGTCATCTTTGACTCCATAGAAGATTGCACCAACAATGGCAGCCATGAGGGTCGTGACTGCCAACTGCCAAAAATAATGATCATAATTCAAGAAGTGTGCTCTAAAACTGGTATAAATGAAATCAATATTATTGGCACATGAACATGCTTTCGTAAAGATATTATTTTGAGTGTAAATACAGAAATACGTCAAGAAAATGCATAGGAAATAACTACCAGCAAATCAATTGAACCAGGTACACAAATTCCGATTTGACTTTGGACTTGAACCACCCGAAACATCCAAGCAATTATTTACCAACAATGCACCAAATGCATGGCAACATACTGAACATCTTGGCATCCACACATAAACCCCCGGGCATGATCATATACTCAATAAAGGTGAAAGAGTGACAGCCAGCGAGTTTGACAATAATCTCTTGACAGTTTATGAGTGTCTGAGCAGTCTGAAAGTCCTTCCCAGGGTAAAAGGCTAAGCAAATATCGCAGAGCTGTGGATGATAAACCATCTTCACCCCAGATGTCGAGGCGCCAGCACTCAACTAACTCCAGTCAGGTGATAGTCTGGTAGACATGATTCTGTTACGCTTGTGTGCAGGGTCAGAAATCATGTTCAGATCTACGAGGCGGGCGAGACCCAGATCACAACAGTCACCAAATCCGCTTAGCTTTGACTTTCGAGAAATTAGCCGAAAGCCCCTGGGAGCAATCAGCTGTTAATAATGTGTGAAGGGCTCCTCTGATGGCATTTGGTGGTTAATGAGCATCTAAGTGTCCAGAAAGTCTCTTTTGAGGAAAATCTGGAATGGGATGGTGGTTGGGAGGGAAGGAAGGAATGGATTTAAATGATTGGGGAAATAAATCTTTGTTTAGTGTAATCGGTCCCGACACTGATTAAGCTGAATGCTTGACTCTCATGAAAACATGCCCTGGTTACATATGGAACAAACAACAACAAAACGAATAATGTTTTTCATTAAAAAATAAAGCATATATTAGGACCCTTAGATTTAGATGATTATGCATTTGAGATTTAATTTAGTTGTTGTAATTACCATCACTCTTAATTTCCATACAACAATTCTCATTACTGTAATACAGTAATAATTGTACTATAAGGCAGAAAATAATTGTATTATGTGAAATAATGTACTATAAGAAAATCATAATTGTACTACACAGCAGAAAAAAATAAAAGGCAGTACAATATATAATACCATAAAGATTTTAACTAGTGCTGTCAAATGATTAATCGCGATTAATCGCATCCAAAATAAAAGTATTTGTTTACATAATATATGTGTGTGTACTGTGTATATTTATTACGTATATATAAATAGACACACATGCATGTATATATTTAAGAAAAATATGTTGTTTATATATTAAATATCTTTATATATATATAAATTAAATTACATGAATATAAATATATACATGTAAATAT
>NW_015626032.1:435444-446593 GCF_001515625.1 Sinocyclocheilus rhinocerous | reverse complement strand
AAGAATAAAATGTATATATATATATATATATATATATATATATATATATATATAGGGGTGCACATAAATTTTTCAGCCTGGTTCTCATAAGAGAACCTGGAGATTTGGTTTGGTCCTCACGCGGCGGCACATGGTGTGACCGATTAAATATAACTATAAAAAATTAATTAATAATAGTGATAATATTATTGCACTTTATTTAGTTAGTTTTTTAATAAAATAATAAATTAATAATAAAGTGTGATAATACTATTATATTTTAAAATAAAAAAGGGAGTATTAAATACAAATATAGTTATTTTATAGTAAACTCTGCTGGCAAGTAAGTATATGTGCTTCCGGGTTTAGCGCTGCCGATTGAAGAGCGTCAGTGAATGAAATGTCACAGTTTTGCATTGCGCTTTGAAAACGGCAGCAGGTAGCCTCGATTTATGCTTTCAGTTTGAATAGAAATCTTATATAGTACTATCTGTCGATCTAAAATGGAGATTAACATTAACAGCTGTCATCCATATCGGTAAACAAATGCGCTGTCAGAACTTATTAATACAGTGCATTTTTTATTTTGGTCGCGCATGCGGACCTGCAGACCACTTATGTGCACCCCTGTATGTATATATATATATATATATATATATATATAAAAACAATAATTATTGTAAATGAAAAATGTAAATGTAAACCCATATAAATCTCAGTGGTACCTGTGCTACCGAAGTCTGTGGGTTCAGCATTAGATTCCAGAAGGTTCTCCATAACACCCAGCGGAGCTGATGGAAGAAAGAGCTGTTGTAGGTGACGGTGTGACACTTGGCTCTGATGTTGTTGTCTTTGGCCCAGGTGATGCGCTCTAGCTCGGCTTTGATGCCTCGCACATAACTGCAGTTTTTGTACTTCTCCACCAGCTGATCCTCAATACACTGCTGGCTGACGGCAGCCACTTCAAACTCAAAGTCTGTCAACAGTATTACACACAATGTAGAAGTTCATTTAAGAGATACACAATTCATAATCTACACTGCTGAAGACATACTATTGTTCATTTATGAACCCAACAGCTTACTTATTTTATTATTTATGGCTAAGTGTTTTGTAAATGCCTTTTAACTAGAAGCACAACCAAGACATCTTAGTGGCATTTTGTTGCCATGATTTACATTATAATATCTGATGAGGAAATCACTTAACAAGCGAATCTGACTCCTGAAAATCCATTTAAATAGAAATATAACCAAGTACCTCCGTTATTTTGAATCTTTGTCATGTTGACAGCTGCAGAGCTGCCATTAATGACGTCCAAGAAGAAATCAGGCGGGTTATTATGAGCTTCACAAGCATATCCTACGATATCATTTGAAAAACAAACAGAGATATTAGTATTAAAAGCACTCACATCTTTTGATACCTCACAGTTCCGTTTTTTCAACTAATAATTTTTTTAACAGATTAGAAACGTTAAGTATTTGTATCAGTAAATTATGCTACCAATGTTGGCAAAGTAGTCTAGAGCATCTTGAGCCAGTCCGTGATAGACTTGTTTGCCGTTGGCCAGCAGGGTGAGGCTGTCGAAGAGCCGGTAGATGGAGTACCGCGGCTGATGAATGGACATGATGACGGTGCGTCCCTGACCGGCCATTCTAAAAACACCCGAGAGTAAAACAACATCATTAAGATCATATCTGCACTACCGTTCAAATGTTTGGGGTCAGTAAGATTTTTTTTCCTCAAAAGAAATTATTACATTATTCAGCAAGAAAGCACTAATTGATCAAAATTGACAGCAAAGGGATTTATGATACAAAAAAAAAATCAATTTCAAATAAATGCTGTTCTTTTGAACTTTCTACTCTTCAGAGAATCCTGAAATAAATGTATCATGGTTTCCACAAAAATAGTAAGTAATAAAATGAAAGGTTTCTTGTGCAGCAAATCAGCATATCGGAATGATTTCTGAAGGATCATGTGACACTGAAGACTGGAGTAATGATGCTGAAAATACAGCTTTGATCACAGGAATAAATTACATTTGAAAACATGTTAAAATAGAAAACAGTTAAATTGCAATAATATTTCACAATTTTACAGTTTTTTACGTATTTTTGATCAAATAAATGCAGCCTTGGTGAGCAAAAGACACTATTTAAAATATAAAAATAAAAAATTCAAAGATCTCACTGACCCTAAACTTTTGAACACTAATATATTATGATAATTTTCGGTAACACATTTTAAGGACCAATTCTCGATATTAATGAGTTGCTTATTAGCATGCATATTACTAGCATATTGGCTGCTTATTAGTGCTTTTAATTAAGTGCCTTATTCTGCATAACCGTATTTTAGATCCCTTAATCCACCCCATACCTAAACTTAACAACTACCTTACTATTAATAAGCAGCAAATTTGCAGCAAAGCAGCGAGTTTGTTCAGGCAAAACTCTTAGTTAATAGTGAATATGTGTTCCCTATTCTAAAGTGTTACCTAATTTTCATTAGAGCCCGACCGATATGGGTTTTTCGGGGCCGATACCGATATTAGGGAGTAAAAAAAGGCCGATATTGATATATCGGCCGATATTCTTTGTGTATATTATAGGACAGTACCAGTCAAAAGTTTGGACACTTTCCCATTCAAGGGTCCAAACATTTGACTAGTACTATATATAGAATACAGTATATACTGTACATAAACAGAATATATATATACATAAACACATTTTTTGCAATGATCACAGTCCACTTCGCAGGGCACTTACGGTCGAATAAGACAAAGCTTGAATGCTGCTGCCTGAACAAGAGACCTCCTTACTGAAGTGGAAGTGTTGACTGGTGTCACTATCTCGCGAACGCGCCTTCAGCTCGAGGAGCCCTCTCGAACGCCACCCTCCGCGCGTCGGTAGCCCCCGGGATCGCTTGATCGGTCGGCGCCGGACCGCGAATTTAACCACCCGTAACTCCCGACTACTGTCTTCACACACAGACGAAACTTACTAGAGAAGTGTGAAGTGTGACATAATATACCTCTGTAAATAAATACAATATAAATTCAAGTCTCGCGCACTTTAATGCCCTTTGATTGTAAGGTGTACGTTCCCTTGGAACTGGAATCATGGCAAAATTTCATGTGAAGTCCACTTCGCAGGGCACTTACAGTCGAATAAGACAAAGCTTGAATGCTGCTGCCTGAACAAGAGACCTCCTTACTGAAGTGGAAGTGTTGACTGGTGTCACTATCTCGCTCTGCTGGACAAACTAAGTAATTACACCATTTCAAGCATTTTATCTGCGTTATATGTTCTGTAAAAAAATTTTCATATCGGCGGCATATTCGCTGATACCGATATATCGGTGACAGGCTCATATCGGCCGATAATATCGGCAAAACGATATATCGGTCGGGCTCTAATTTTCATATCTCAAAAATGGCACTGAAAGCACAGAAGCTCAGCCAGAGGCTTCTATTCACAAATCAAATTTTTGTTTTTGTATATACATTGGACGGATGTTTTGAATATACAGACCTCTTCAGCAGCAGGAGCACAGAATGAGCCGTACTAGCATCCAGACCGGTGGTGGGCTCGTCCAGAAAGAGCACAGAGGGGTCTATGGTCAGCTCCATCCCAATGCTGGTCCTCTTCCTCTCGCCACTTGAGATACCTCGGATCAGCTGCGTACCCACCTGTACAGATTTACGCGTACATTTATGGTCGACATGCTTTGTAATGGGATTTTAGTGAGGCTGTTTAATATTTGACATTAAATCTCAGGCAGTTTCAGCAGTTTCTTATATGCTAGAATTCATTTTAGTTTTTATGACCACATATTATGAGGGACTACATGGATAGCCTGGACGAGAGATACTGTTTCACCTTTGCATCGGCAACTTTGTTGAGGCCCAGCTCTGAGATGAAGTGGTTCACTCTTGCCTCCTTCTCTCTTGGACTGATTTGGGAAGACAAACGTAGTGCAGCTGAGAAACTGAAGTTTTCTCTCACCGTCAGAGTCCCCATCACTATGTCATCCTTAACACATACACACAAATGTTGTAGATAATGTATTGATATGGTAAGCAAGGAAACTTAATTCAGAATCCCAATGTACTGTCCTATACCTTATAAGCACCTTTTAAGATGGCATACTGTATGAACTCATTTTAATCTAATGTTTTAATACGGTGCTCATATCATGCATTGTACCTGGAGAACATAACCAGAAAGACATTTGAAATTAGGTGGCTGTAGGGCTCCATTGATGAGAACTTCACCAGAAAGACCTGCAGGATCCTTCCGGGCAGCAAGTACATCCAAAAACCTGAAAGAGAGAGAGAGGAGAGAACTACATTTGAAGATGATAATAATGTCTCATTAGCATTCATCGAATTGATTCCGCATTACTGGAGGAAACCGTCAGGAAAGACGCTTAAAAAGCTTGTTAAACAAATCCGGAATCCATTTGGAATCCATCTTATTAAGATGTGAAGTCGTCAAATATGTACTCACGAAGATTTGCCACTTCCCGTAGGACCCAAAATAGCATTTAAACCAGGTCTCATGATCCCACTGAAAAGGGAGATAAAAATGAGATTATGTTCATGTCACTTGTTCTGGAATTCATCAGGCAATGTGGAAAAAATGAGGCACACCTATTGCACAGATATTGTTGTGCTAGTCTTAACGTAGAGTGCCATGAGCAAATGCTGCTCATCTAAGCAATGAATTTGAATGTCACTGCATTGCTGACAAGACACTTATAAGATTTGAAATGGTTACCAAACTATAAGACTGTTAAAACTAAGTCATCTAGGTGACGCTGAGAGTCTTTTATTAGATCAAGATCACACTTGACTGCATTTAACCTTGGTGATTTGCAAGCCAAGAGATTAGACTCACAAAGCCATTCATAATATCATATAATTGACACTAACACTATAGAGAGAATGTCCAAAGAAACTATGCACTTGGCTCTGGGAAATGTCAAGCTCATTTAATGCCTTTAGAAGCAGCATTTTGGTTTTCTGCTCTCCATTGTTCTGGTGAACACATGTTATGCAGCACATGTAAAGGTAAAAGGGTTTTATAAAGCCTCATGCCACAGGAGAATTTGATGTCACAAGAGAGCTTTTCGATGTTTCATATGGCATAGGAGAATTTTCTATATTCCTGTGAGGCCGTAATAGAACTTTAAAAATCAATAGATGCCATTGTACAAAGTTTTTTTTTTTTTGATGACAAGTACCCCCAAATATGATAATCACATTGTGAGGCAAATATATTTGCAGTAGTATTTAAAGAAAGAGAAATGCCTTTTTTTTTCTCCACAAAACTTCCGATTTATTTTTGATTCGGATTTATTTATAAACTAGGTTGTCAATAAAAGAGCTACGATGAATCAAATGATTTCTGACCAGTGTTTCAAGAGGACAATACTACTACTACCATAGCAAAACCTTTTTAAACTCCTATGTCTTCATAGAAGTTAAGTTCTTTTGATGTCATAGGAGAATCTTTTTAAATTCTTATGTTGTCATAGAAGTTAAGTTTGTATGATGTCATAGGAGAACCTTTTTAAATTCCAATGATGCAATAAGAATATTTTAAAGCTTTCTCTGTTATTGAATACTTCAATAGAACTACTATAATGACCTAAAAAAGGTTTATAAGAACATCAGAAGCTTAACTGAAAAACATGATGTTGCAGAGACCCAACGGAACATGAACCTTTACCAGATTAAAGAGACTTATTAAAGAGGCTTATTAATTTGACCTTTTTCTTTGTGTGATATTGACTCACTTGAGATCCACCAGAATCTTTTTATGGACTGTTGTCCTCCTGCAGATGGGTCCGCTCTTCTGTTCCACTCTATAATGGATGCTGTGGAAACTGACACTGGCTCCATGCTGCTTCTTCATGAGCTCCATGGCGATGATATTTGACCCAGACATCCCATTTCTGCCCGTCTCCTCAGTGATTTGATCATGCTCAAAGACAGCATTGTCAGTCATCTTCGGTCAGGCTTTCTCCCTTAGAAGACATACACAATATAAAAAAAGTAATATGCTTGATTTGTATCAGGATCATGAATTCTACCTCTGCCCTACATAACCAGGAAGAACACTGTAAGAGAATTTAGTAAGTTTGAATTATTTTTCAGATACAGTGAAAATGTTCAATAGCATTTTGTAGCATAGGCTTTAAGGAATGTGTCTATACCAGAAATATTCAAAAACAAAACTATCCCATTAAAGTGTGACTAGTCCCAGTTTCTCCATATGTATCTTTGTATTTTTATATTCCAGTGTATCATGCATAGCACTTATATTGCCATATAATTTAAATAAATATATATTGCCGTTTCTTTTTAACTATTTGTGAAATCTATGAAAAAATAGCAAATTCTACACCAAATGTTTTTCAATGTAGGTGCAAAAACAACAAAAACGTTACAGTGTTGCACTTAAATAAATATTGCACAACCTTCAATTTACAGTATTAATACAACAAAGTTGCTTACCCTCCTCACGTTGTTGCAGTGGACGTCTGGGGGTTATGCTGTTTTCAGGAGTATCAGTTGGGGGAAAAATACAAATCTGAGTGCTTGAGGAGGTGAGGCAGAGATCTTATATGGATGGAGCAGAGGGAGGGATTTGGGCAAAGGCATCAGTTTTCTCCATATGTATCTTTGTATTTTTATATTCCAGTGTATCATGCATAGCACTTATATTGCCATATAATTTAAATAAATATATATTGCCGTTTCTTTTTAACTATTTGTGAAATCTATGAAAAAATAGCAAATTCTACACCAAATGTTTTTCAATGTAGGTGCAAAAACAACAAAAACGTTACAGTGTTGCACTTAAATAAATATTGCACAACCTTCAATTTACAGTATTAATACAACAAAGTGTGCTTACCCTCCTCCGTTGTTGCAGTGGACGTCTGGGGGTTATGCTGTTTTCAGGAGTATCAGTTGGAGGAAAAATACAAATCTGAGTGCTTGAGGAGGTGAGGCAGAGATCTTATATGGATGGAGCAGAGGGAGTGATTTGGGCAAAGGCATCAGTTTTTAAACCTCCACTGAACATTCTCCTGTATTACATTTACTGGGACACAAAATATAACATGTTAAATTATTCACAAGACATTTTTTCAACTTAAAGCTGCAGTCCGTAACTTTTGGCGCTCTAGCGGTTAATAAACAGAACTGCATGCGTCTTGCGGAAGAACATTGTAGCCGGAGCTACTTCTCTCTGTTTATGTCTACGGCGAATCACGCAGGTACTGGGTTACTCCGCAGCGGTACCTACCCGAACCAGTCTAAAATAGTCCGAATATAAACATTTATTATAGGTATACCGTAGGGATTGTGGATAAGCGAAAAACACGGTTTGGAAAATTGATTCATGGTGTACTCGCTTATTATATACATTTTGTTAATTTTGAACACAAAAAAAGTTACAGACTGCAGCTTTAAGATTATAGGCCTAGTAACATATGCTTTTAGTTGTAGGTAAATAATAATAAAAAAATTAATTGGTTGAGATGACACTTTTGATGGCCCCTTGGATTTAATAAATAGTAGATTTGACAACACGTAAACAGGCAACAATAAATCATGTTTATCCAACAGAGATGTTTCTGGTTAAACTTTATTCACAGCTGCATTATATTTCACAATAAACTGCATATCAATAAAGCAAAGTTAGGTCCATGTGTAGAGCAGGAAACACTTGCAGTTGTTTTACAGATTGTTCTAGGCAAGATCCAGGAACAGTTGTATTAACACTAAATATAATACCTTCTGACAGAAACATAATAACTGAAGAACAGTACATACAGAAATAAAAGACCACTATCATACTGGATGTGCTTTTGGACATTAAAGGAAAAAGGCTGTTAAAAGTCTAAAATGATAGGAAATGCAGAATGAGAATGACAAGACTGTTCAAATCAATTCAAGAAACAGCATCAGATTATGAACAGATCCACTGAACCGAGATGCCGACTTGCTGAGGTCACACGTGTATGGCTCTACAAATAAAAATCACCAGAAATCAAAGATTGTGACAGAAGCCTTTCTTATTAAAAGCTTTAGGTTTTAAAGTTATAGCAGAAAGGCTGCAATTAAAACAACAATGTCAGCAAATGAATGAATGAAACTCACTTTTCTGCTTTAACTAGGAGACTTAGAAGAAAATATGTATTTAAATATAACATACAATCGCATATACCATAGAGTTAACTGTCCATCATATACATTATATAAATAACATAAAACAAATGTCTGGACTTTGCTCTATGCATTGTCGGGAACACCACTGAATCTGAACAAAAATAGTTTGTCTAGTAACACTAAACAAGCACAAGTCACAGTTTAAAACTTCAGTTATGAACCTAAAGTTGAGTTCCTTACCAGAACGACTCAAGCATGTCAGAGAACAACAGATGTTTATGGAAAAGGCACAGGAAAACCATCAATTCATTTGCAAAATGGTCCTCAAGTTGGGTTGCGAATGCCTTTCGATAGGAATATTTCTTAGAGTAGCTTTAACATTGCTGGTTGTTAAGCTGGAATAAAACTTGAATGAATATTCACATTTTGAACAGGAGACAAAGTTACAGAAATATGGGCTTCCACAAGGAATTGGGAGTCCATACTTCAGTATACACTGTATGTACAGTGGTCTAACTCTGTAAATATGGGCTTATGAATATGCACAGCCATCAGACAAAGCCTGTATAGACCACTGAAATGTGCTTCTGCATGCTGCTTAACATTCGAAGATTAGAGTTATGAGGATTACAAAAATAATGGAACCTCCCCAAATCTCAAAGTGCTTAAAATTCCTGTTCTGAAAATGAAATGAGATTCACAATAACATTACGGAGAACAGTTGTTGATTCCACTATTTTAAAGTATAGTATCTGCGAAAGCGAAAACCAGAACTGAGGTAACCAAATGAAAGATAGCACCACAGGTTAGGAGCTAAAAGACAAGGATAAACTCGAACCTCAGGGGAACTTGAACTCCCAACGGTTCAGAAATTAACAATGCTTGATTTGCTTCTCTAGGCAACATAGTATCATTCTGATGAGTCAATATCAACTCCACATTAAATGTGGGTTCTGGCTGTAATGGTCTTTTTTTGAGGTGATCCTCACAGGAGGGATTAGGAGAATATTGCACATTGGTAAATTCAGACTAGGGAGCCACTTCTGTGTATCAGTTAAACCGTCATTGTCTTATTATTTCTGCTTAGGCCCAGCGGCCACTTGAGACGAAACTGCGACTGAAGGAGAAGCTCACGTCAGAGCTGTTGTGTTTGCCCCAGGCACCGAACGGCACCACAATGATAGTGCTGTTGTCTTCAGCTCCGTATTGAAGAGCCTGAGAGGGACAGAAGAGTTCGACGAGGAAAAAAAACAATAAAGTTATAAAGCAAATCTTATGCATGTTTAAACCTGCCACACGCACCCACAATAAAGACAAGAATCAATGAAACTGCATGTAGTTTTATATCATAGTAATAGCACACATCACAGTATAGTTGATTTGCTGGACATTCAAACAGTGGTTCAGAAATCAAAATTACCAGGAGGGGTTTTTTTTTGTAAACAACTTTTTTGAGGTGATCCTCACAGGAGGGATTAGGAGAATATTGCACATTGGTAAATTCAGACTAGGGAGCCACTTCTGTGTATCAGTTAAACCGTCATTGTCTTATTATTTCTGCTTAGGCCCAGCGGCCACTTGAGACGAAACTGCGACTGAAGGAGAAGCTCACGTCAGAGCTGTTGTGTTTGCCCCAGGCACCGAACGGCACCACAATGATAGTGCTGTTGTCTTCAGCTCCGTATTGAAGAGCCTGAGAGGGACAGAAGAGTTTGACGAGGAAAAAAAACAATAAAGTTATAAAGCAAATCTTATGCATGTTTAAGCCTGCCACACGCACCCACAATAAAGACAAGAATCAATGAAACTGCATGTAGTTTTATATCATAGTAATAGCACACATCACAGTATAGTTGATTTTGCTGGACATTCAAACAGTGGTTCAGAAATCAAAATTACCAGGAGGGGTTTTTTTTGGTAAACAACCTAATGAAACAACACTTTACAAATGAAAGGTTCTTCATCTCATTTGATCACTTTCTCTTTTTATTCTATTTGGAACTGCTACAAGCTAAAAGACAAAAGGCATCATCTAAATATCTGGGGTAAAATTAGCCATCATTGAGCCCTTTATGTTTCTGAAATTAATAATCAGAACGTATACTAAAAAAAATAGTGGATGTTGGATTATATGACTCACCTGCTCAGATATGCGTTGTGCGGCCTCTTTAGGGTCGTTACATTGGTTAATGATGTCACAGATCTCCTGACTGTTCATGATGAAGTTGATGCCATCAGTGGTGAGTGCCAGAAAGGAGTCGTGGACGTGATGCAACTGACAATACAGGTAGACTTAAATCAATACAACTTAAATAAAAATATAATTTAGTAAAATATTTAATAAATATTTAAGGCTACGTCCACACGAAGCCAGAGCTTTCCCTATCCAATCTTTTTTTTCCCCCTCGTCTCAAGAAATATCTGCGTCCACACGAAACCACGAAACCGACACAAAACGATGTAGTATACATGCCAGACCAGCATGTGGCGCTGTAATTCTGCCACAGAGATACACTAAAAACGGAGAAGACTTGGACTATGCACACGAACCTTGCGCGCGGTATACAAACGAACATGGAACAATACATTTAGTAATCTGTGTTAATGTTAGTTAATAAAAAGACAACTGTTCAGTGTTTGTTCATGTTTTTGTTGCCGTTACGTGACGTAGCGGTGTCTGACTAGGGGCGAGACGTGGGCTGATGACGTCATCGTTTCAGAAAATATACGGATTCGCTGTCCACACGAAAACGCAAGGGCGGCGTTTTCAGATTTATCCACTCTGGGACCCGGTTTCAAAAAATATCGGTTTCACTCTCCCAAAACGCCGGATCCGTCTGGACGAAACGCCTATACGATACAAAATGTATGCGTATACAGCTAAACGCGTCTCCGTGTGGACGGGGCCTGACTAGTAAACTCAATCAGGTTTAGCTAATCACCTTCTCAATGGCACACAAAGCCATTTGACTTTCA
>NW_015626032.1:434614-435239 GCF_001515625.1 Sinocyclocheilus rhinocerous | reverse complement strand
TCTATGCACAATCAGCTTGTAACACTCCAAAGAGAAAGGAAAACTTGAAATCGCATCATATGACCCCTTTAAAAAATTTATTACAAGTATTTATTTATAAATAAAATAAATAATTGTATTATATTTATTTTGTTTTGTACTTATTTTAAAAACAAATTATATTTAAAAATATTGACTCAAAGTACTCAAAGTAAAATTGTGTGTTTGTGTATATATAAATTCAATAGTCAGTAATTTACGTAAATAACAAGGTAATTTTAATTTATATTATGGTAAAAATACATTGTCAATACATTTTGAATATGTAAAAAGTGAATTTCAAAGAAAAAGCTCTCACTGAAATTCTCTTAGTCTCTGGTTCTGCAATGACACCTGATGTCTTGAGGTCGAAATCTCCAATGCTGCGTGTCATGGCCAGTCTGCCATTGACGTGCGGTTGACCAAAACTATTCCATGTAATAAAACCTCCAGTCTTGCGTATCCTTCAGAAACAAACACATGGTGTTTAAAAGACATGCACTCACAGTGTCTCAATCTGCTTGGAGCACTTAGGCTAACTGTACCTCTCTTTTTCATCCTTTCTCTCAGGCATGTGATCCACAGTGAGTTTGAGGGCCTTTGCCTT
>NW_015626032.1:425828-433802 GCF_001515625.1 Sinocyclocheilus rhinocerous | reverse complement strand
AAAGTACTCAAAGTAAAATTGTGTGTTTGTGTATATATAAATTCAATAGTCAGTAATTTACGTAAATAACAACAAGGTAATTTTAATTTATATTATGGTAAAAATACATTGTCAATACATTTTGAATATGTAAAAAGTGAATTTCAAAGAAAAAGCTCTCACTGAAATTCTCTTAGTCTCTGGTTCTGCAATGACACCTGATGTCTTGAGGTCGAAATCTCCAATGCTGCGTGTCATGGCCAGTCTGCCATTGACGTGCGGTTGACCAAAACTATTCCATGTAATAAAACCTCCAGTCTTGCGTATCCTTCAGAAACAAACACATGGTGTTTAAAAGACATGCACTCACAGTGTCTCAATCTGCTTGGAGCACTTAGGCTAACTGTACCTCTCTTTTTCATCCTTTCTCTCAGGCGTGTGATCCACAGTGAGTTTGAGGGCCTTGCCTTTGCGGCACAGCATGGCTCGGCTGTCCCCCACGCTGCCCACCACCAGCTCGATCCCGTCTCTCAGCAGGGCCACTGTGGCCGTCGTCCCTGCACTCAACAGAGAGGCTGTAACACACCAGAGAGCGAGGCAGAATGGTTAGTTTGTGATGCGGTCACAGAAACAGTAAGACACGCAATACAGAGTTTGCATCTGTTACAGCACAATCACACACAGAAATTAAACAGCTATTTACTCTTAATCCTGTTCTGAGATTTGCATGTAATTCTAGTGTACTATACTACGCAATACTGTGCATATTTATGAGATATGTACACATTGTTTTGGTAATCAAGCATCTGATAAAAACAAATGTAAACTGAAACAAAAAAGAGGGAGTTTCCAAAAGAGATGTACTTGAGTGGTCAAGGCAAGCAGGTAGCATTGTACCTTTTTGACTATCTAAAGCACATAGGACACGTTAGAAAAATGAACACCATTGTTTAGGCAAAACATTACGCTTAGCATTGAAAAAAGCATTAAACAGCATAAAAGCAATTGATTTTAAGAGGCACATCTCTTTTTAGCAAATAGCATTTCTTCACTAAAAATTACTCCCACAGTAAATATCTTGTGCTTTTCTCTGACATCAACTAAAACTAGCATTATCCATACAGAGGAGCGAAAGCAATTTGCAGAGAGCCAACAATATTCATAATATACAATGCCAGGTTTATTGACGAGAAAATACTTATTTGAGCTTATTTGAGAATTATCCAAAAAAAAAAAAAAAAAAAAAAAAAAAAGTAACACAATGACTAATCAATCATTTTCCAGCAACCAACACATGTGAAGAAGGCAGAGCACAGTGAAGAGAGATAAAGAGAAAGACAGAAAGGAAAGAAAGAGAGAAAGGTCAGGAACCTTCCAAAAGTCCACGCAAGGACCCGCTGGAGCAATCTAACCCTCCGGCCTCCATAAAGGTACCGCAGAGCTGCAGCTCTTATAGGGGTAAGCTGGGTCCGCGGCTGTTGTAAATAACACGCACACACACAGGGCAAGATTGGACACGTCACGCAGCAGGCCACACTAGTGGGCCGCACACTACATGAATATGATGGACCTGGCATAATCCTATTTATTCTATCACAACAGCATTTAAAATACTTATCAACACAGATGAATCTAAAAAAAACTTATTTTTTTTAACTATGTGTTAATATTATATACTAAAGGTGGGATTTAAAAGTCATCTTTGATACTATTTAAATTCAAGGTGATGTTATTCCAAATAATTCCTGATGCATCAATTTTTCAGCAACAGCACTGGGTGCAAATCTTTACTATATTAAAATGGCTGGCTTATAGGCTAAATGTCTGTTACGGTGAACAGAAATGGAATAAATGAGTATAATAACTTAAAAGTTTAACTCAATAAGTAAAGTTTGTTAATATCAATTAGTGTATGTAATTTTTCAGCCTTAAAATACAAATAGAAGAAAACAACAATGAAAATATAAACAAATAATTCCTATTATCAATTGACAAAGGTTCTGAGTGTCACAGCGCAGGTATTCGACTAGTTACGTCATCTGCCCAGTTGCAAGCAGAGAAAAGGAGCAAACATTTTCACTAAAATATTAATTTTGATAACACACTTGTTGTTTCTTGTCAAATTTGTTTAGCAAATATTTTTTAGGAAAATCATTTAGGAGGATATTTTTATAAGAACAGCAGCTATATAGGACTTATATTTTTTTTAACCCACCCCTAGTATACACAAGCATGTTAAGTGCTATCTATGTCATGATGGATGCATTTTACAGAGCCAGAGAGAAATCTGTGAACTATAATGACTAAGGTTTTCACTGCTCCGTATTAGGGATCATTGTTTATTTTATTTTATTTTATATATATATATATATAGTCTGCATTGTCATGTTCTGCTCACAAATGTCCATTTGGCTCTGCTACATGTTTACCTGATGCATCAAAGCAATACTTATAAATTAGGACTCTAAAACAACAGCTGAAAGACTGTGCATGCTTTAAAAAAATAAATTAGTGAAATAAGACCTACCATCTGCACTGAAGTGAAGATGCCTTGCTAAAGCTTTGTCCACCTCAAGAAATGCTTTGGTTAAAACTAATTCCAAGTTATCCTCCTCCTCAGCAATGTCTCTGAAACACAAATAAAAAATGCAATATAAACAGTTTGTTATTCTGAAACGCCACAGGTACTGATTCAGAAGCCCATCATGGTTTAGACAGGTTTAGAAGCAGTCCTTATTATCTCTTTAAGGAATTACAAGAACTAGTCTCATGTTAGTAAACAGAGCTTGCAGAGTCACGACAGAGCTCTACGTGAGTACGATCATGAGCATTTGTTGTATATGGAACACCTTGCATATTCTTTACAAAATTTGTAAAAAGATATCTAAAAAAAAAAATACACACCCACTAAATAAATATTTCACCTAAAAATGAAGCTTTAATGAAAATGTACTTACTCTCAGGCCATCCAAGGTGTAGAGTTTGTTTCTTCATCTGAATAGATTTGGAGAAATTTAGCATTACATCACTTGCTCACCAGTGGATCCTCTGCAGTGAATGGGTGCCGTCAGAATGAGAGTCCATACAGCTGATAAAAACATCACAATGATCCACAAGTAATCCACACCACTCCAGTCCAGTCCATCAATTAACATCTTGTGAAGAATAAAGCTGCGTGTTTACATCAATACATTATTAACTTCAAACCGCTGCTTCCAGCTAAAATATGAGTACATAATATTGCTTTATCCAGTGGGAAATTGTCTCATCTGAATCAGGAGAGAAATATGTCAGTGGATTTTGATGTGAGAGGACAATGGATTTGTTTCACCTTTCACTTTTTCTCACACAGCTTTTCACTTCACAAGACATTAATCTGCAGAGGATCCACTGGTAAGCAAATGACGTAATGCTGAATTTCTCCAAATCTGTTCTGATGAAGAAACAAACTCATCTACAGTAGTCAACATTTGAAGTGGATTAAAAAAGTTAATCAAAGTTGTCCTAAGACAAGAACGCATTTTAGTTTAGGTTTTAGGACAACTTTGATGAAAGGTTTTGATCCACTTCAAATGTTGATTACTGTACATCTTGAATTGCCTGAGGGCGTGTAAATTTTAAGCTTTTTTCAGTTTTTTTTTTTAGGTGAACTATTCCTTTAGAACCAACGATCCTTACTTAATATGCTTCTCCATGTTTTTGTGGCAGAATTCAGCAGCCTCTGCACCTCCGTGCCCGTCAAACACTGCAAAGTATATGATGTTGTCCGTCATCCGCGATAGCTGATAGTGGTCTTCGTTCACCTTCCGCTGGCCAATCTGTGAGGCACAGCCCACCTTGGACAGGCTAACTTTGGGAATAGGTTTACCATATCGGATGCTTGACGGAAGCAAGATGGGCTCATCAATGCGGTTGTCCCAGATCCCAAAGGAGTCCCAGGTAGTCGGATGGCCACTGCTGTCTGGATCAAAGCGAGTGTTGCTGCACCGAGGAGATGATGGAGTGTGTAGAGCCCGTCTCGTGTCTTCTTGGTGGATGCCGGTTATGCCGAGGGCAGCCTTGCAGCAGACACGGGATCCGCTGAGCGTGGCATATCGCATGAGAAGAGCCACTGACATACTCAGTGGCAGGATACAACACTTGCTGTACAGGCAGGAAGAGTCTGAAACAAATGGCCCTTAAATACGCTTCAAAAATCAGTGCAGAATGAAGGTAAGCTGGTTTCTGTAAATATTCAGTCTTGACCAGGAGTTCTCTGAAAAACAAGGAAACAAACAAATGAATGACTTGACCAGAGGCTTGTTATTCCCTAGAAGTTCATAGCATACTATGTGACAAGAAGCACGTAGCTTTCAGCTGTCTCAAAAGGTAACTAGATGCCTACACAGACCGCACGTTTTAGTCATCTATGATTTCCAAAAATAGCTACCTAAGTAACGTTAGTCAGCTCACTGGGTTTTAAAGCACAGCCTTAACTTGGAACACTAAATAGCACGCTTACAGCCCCTCCCACTGAAGTCAAGTCAGTAATAAAAAACATGAGACATATGTATATAATACATGCCTAAAAATGCTGCCTAGGT
This sequence comes from Sinocyclocheilus rhinocerous, assembly GCF_001515625.1. NCBI lineage: Eukaryota > Metazoa > Chordata > Actinopteri > Cypriniformes > Cyprinidae > Sinocyclocheilus > Sinocyclocheilus rhinocerous. Next base: position 429,240 of record NW_015626032.1, on the reverse strand, counting down.
AGTCAGCTCCTTAAGTTATGAGACAGCCTTTGTTTAAACACTAAACAGCGTGTTTACTGCAAGTCCCAATGGAGTCATTAAGTAACAACATCATCTTGTGCCCCACCCCCTATTTAATTCATACTAGAATTCATACATTATAAACACATAACTTGCAAAAACAACATTACTACAGTCATTAAAAGGGGAATAACACAAATATAGATAACTTAGACGGTCGAAGAATCGACAAGTTAAATATGAATAGAGGGTAAATAAACATGACGCAACACTCCGCTTATGTAACAACACGCTGGCAAAACCTTCAAACCACTCGTTATTCAAGTTTTAAACAAAAATTATAACGCAAAAAAGGCTGAAACAGATATAAATTATACAATACGCGTATTATTGAGTGTAATCATTAATCACAACAAGCAAAAGGGAGATGAATCCTCGAGCTGTGCCTTTCGGCGCTCGCGCGCGCTGCTAGCAAACAGATCCTGCTACAGCAGAACGCGAATATTGTACAATTTCTAGTCTTTTATTTGCTACTTACCTTCAATTTTATAATAAAAATGAGATATGGTATGTCCTTGTTTAACCTAACGGGTTAATGTATATGTAATCTCATACAGTAGATCATTTCTTCTCAGTGTCGTTTCTAGGCTGCACCAACAACCGCGTATGAAGGAAAATACATGATCCAATCAGATCCCTCCGTTTCATCGGTGCGGTTCAATCAGTTGATTGGCCAGACTAATATGATTGACAGGGATCTAAACCAATGATTTAGGAGAAATTGTAGTAGGCGTTCTAGATCCAAAGGTGCCTTTATACAATGTTTAATCGCCTAAATATTTATCTCAATGTAATCATACAGAGAACTATCGACATAAAAAGCTTGAGGAGGGATGTCATATCATGCATAATGACAGACACAGTCACCATTCACGTTTATCGTATGGAAAGCAAATGAATGTGAATCGTGACTGTTGTGAGTTGTCATTCCATCACATTTTCCCTAACACTACTCTTATGGTCCATGGAAGAATTGAAAGTCATTGTGGGTAGGTTGTCCTGTCCCACATCTAAAACGTTTTTCTTTCACTCGCTGTTAAAAACAACAAATATAGAAGATATTATTAAAAACACTTTCATTTTGTGGGAAGTCGAATAAGTATCGTTTAACCTGAAACCAGTCTTTCCTGCTTAACTTTCGTGTTTGCTTTCAGTTTAGTATGAGTGTGTTCGTCAGTCCGGGGATGCAGAGAGACGCTGCTGGAGTCTGATCGTCTCATCCGTCAGCTGTGATCATGTTGTGTTTTTGGGGACCGCAGGTCAGAGAGGGTTTCGGGCTGGAACAGCCTGACAAAGTCAAACATGGCAATTCTGGAATACGGTCCGTGTGTCCGAAATCAAAAGTTCAGGACATGTCAGCTGGACGGAGTTTTGTTGGATTCATCCGGGATGGGAAGGTCTCGGTCCTGAGATTGCGCAGTGAAGACTGTGATCATGATGGAAAACTAAGTATGATATGCTAAATGACACATGGTTATCATTAAAAAAGTTATAAATGTAAGATAAATATATTTATATTTGAGAGTACATGATCTGATACCGTATGTTTATTAATGACATCACAATGAACTGATGAAAATATTTTTTTTATTCCAGAGCAACTACAGCTAAAGAATGACAGAATCAGACTGATTGTCTGTGGAGGAGATCGTGCGGTTCTTCTTGCTTATGGAGGAAGAGTTCTCATCATGGACAAATCTACTGTGTGCAGGTTAAATTACAGTTTAAATTACTATATATATGATCTTGGAGAGGTGAGGTGTCCAAGTCGCAACATCTAGCTACTGGGAACAAACAAACACTAGCTTTCTATTTTTTCTATTCTATCTACTTGTTTTTCTTTGTGTGTGTGTGTTTGTGTATATGTGTGTGTGTATATGTGTGTGTGTATAATATATATATATATATATATATATACACCTTGCTACGTGTACTGCGTTAGGCTAACCGAGACTTGTCATTTGCCTCCGCAGGCCTCTTATTGGTCTGGATAACAGGCAGGTGATTCAGATCGCATGTGGAGACCATCATTCAATGGCACTAACCCACGGTATTAACAACTATTCCATTTAACATCTGCCATTTTGCTTTCATATTTTGACATCTCATGATTGATATGAATAAACTGACATTTGAGTGTCCGATCTGTTGCTCTTTCAGATGGTCAGTTGTTGGTATGGGGTGAGAACTCTCATGGTCAGCTGGGTTTAGAGAAAGATCATCCCGGCTCTCCGTCTGCTCAACATGTTCAGAGTCTGAGTGGGATCCCACTGGCTCAGATCAGTGCTGGAGGAGACCACAGCTTTGGGTTGTCTCTCTCTGGAGTCGTGTTTGGATGGGGAAAGAACTCTGCTGGACAGCTGGGCCTCGGAGACACTACAGGTCTTGTTTCATCATGTAAAAGCTAAATCAGTAATAAAACTACATATAAATGTACTAAATTTGTGCAATACTGTGTCAAATCTATATCAAAGCATGAATATGTAAATGGATTTACTGTTCCCTTTCGAATGGTCTCTCCCGTTGCGTCAAGGACGCTTATGGGGAAACTTCTGTTTACGCTGATACTGAAGCCTGAGCTCTCTGTCTCCCAGCCAGCGAGTAGTCTTTCTGGGGACAATTATCTGTTCTGCCCAGATGTGGACATGGATTACGCCGGAATGCTCCCTGATAATTCAGCGGCTAGCGGTGTCATTCAGACTCGGGACTTCACGTCCCCTCAGGGCTTTTCAGAGGATGCTCGGCCTCAGGTCAGCTGCTTCCTTCTGCGTTCTCTGCCTGGCGCTGAGCCAGAGACAAACGCATTTGTACAGCGCTGCTATAACCAATCCCACACGATTCTGTTGAGCTTATGAATGCAATGGCCAATCAGAGACGTTCAGATGAGTCATCGCTGAAACCCGGTGTTTCGTTCACTCGCTCGCTGACTGAATTCTCTGGCGAATTCTCTCACCAAAAACAACAAAGTGCAGATGCGCATACAAGATATTCATGTCACAGTGTAAACAGCTTCAGTGATTTAGGCTCTGAACTCTGACTTTTGAACTCTGGCTAGACTGAATGAAAATGTTGATAATGTAAAGTTCTTTGATCTCTGTAAAATGAAAGTGTTATAATTAGTAACTTACAATATTGTTATTAAATTCATATTAAATACAAAGTCGGTCGTATTAAAAATATTTTATGGCATGACACCCATATCTGGTACTTAAGTAAAAAGACGGGTTTTTATCTGTAGTTAATAGATTACAGTATTAGTCTACTTTGCCCATCACCCATTATAGATCAAATAACATAATCTATAAAGGTGCAAAACGCATTTACTTACACATATTTGAGAATCAAGATATTT
>NW_015626032.1:388138-425666 GCF_001515625.1 Sinocyclocheilus rhinocerous | reverse complement strand
AAAATCATGAGTGCATGACGCCCCTAAATAAAACTACATATAAATGTACTAAATTTGTGCAATACTGTATCAAATCTATATCAAAGCATGAATATGGTGTATTTGTAAGTGACAAATGTACTGTTTTGTACTACCACAGACAGACACGTCCCAACGGTTGTAAATAGTCTTAACCAGAAGCAAATTGTGTCCATCTCATGTGGAGGGGAACACACTGCTACTTTATCAAAGGTACTATGGTCATAATATATTAGGTTTTATGCTGTATTTAGCGTAAAAGCAAGCTGGACAGAAAATGTAGTAAATAGTTTGTTTCAGGGCGGCACAGTATTCACATTTGGATCAGGAGGTTCTGGTCAGCTTGGGCACAAATCGTTTAAAGACGAACATCGTCCGCGGGTGGTTGCTGAACTGTGGGGATCTGAAGTGTCACAGGTCACATGTGGGAGGTAAAGACTGTTCATAAGCTTTATTAGCAATCAACATTTCAGAGCAATATTACAGATTTTTTTATGCACTGTGCAATGTCTTTAGCTCTACATAATTCGTCACATGATTAACATGTCTGATGTATAAGTTTTGCTCAGTAATTATGCATTTGATTATTTTTTCATAAAGACATCACACACTCGTATCAGTCGCGTCGTCAAAGCTGATCTACTCATTTGGATGTTGGATACAAGGGAAGTTGGGAAATTGCAAAATGATCAAGAAGTCTGTGCCTTTCCCTGTGGATCTGTCAACTAGTAATTAAAAATCAGTTTATAGCAATAGGCTATTTTGTTATGAATATTTTTATATTCATGATGATGCTCAGAGATCTAAATTAAGTATTTGTTGCACACAGAATGTAATCATGAATATACGATTGAAAAACTCATAGCTGGGGAGAATCATTCCTTTGCCTTGTTTTTCAAAGTAAGACATGGCAGTTTTTATTCATAAATAGTTTAACATTGTTGCTGCACTGGGATTAATTGTTTTTTTGTTTTTTTTTGTAGGAACTTGGAAATGAGTCTGCAAAGTCTAAACCCAATCCTATCAGAGGGGTTTTGACATTAAATGACAGAATGATTGACCGCTGGGTGTCTGAAAGAGACTCATGGGCAGCAATAAAGAAGTGAGTTCCATAGACAGAGCTTCCGTTTTCATTTATGTGTATTATGTCCAGGTCACCCTTAAAAAATGAATAATATAAATATTGTCAAAGTGTTTGTCAGTGCTTGCCTTCAGGGATTGAGCAAACAGATTTGACCCTCTTTCTAAACCTACTACAGTATAAGTGAATATTGTAAGTGACTTATGTATGTTAGGAGTCTTACTAGTATTTAATGTTGTGGCCTGTAATTTATATAGATCACGGCGACCAATTTATATATGGTAGGGTAATGCATATAAATGGTTTATATTTACAGGGAAATAAAAAAAGTGTTCTCCTCTGCTGCCTGTTTGAATGGAAGTTTTCTCAAAGCAAGGTAACTCAGAAGTACATATGTCTAGCAATTTTTGAGCCCAAAATTAATCAGCTGAAATCATCACAAATATTGATGTACATTTTTGTTTTTTGTAGTCATGATGAACAGGATTTTGAGCTGGCTGAAAAAGCTTTTTCAAAGTTATTAGGGAATGAAAAGGTGATATCAAAGGTATAACAAATCCAAAATATTCAGTTTGTTTAACATTAAAAGATGCAAATAAATGTAATATAACTTAAAGGTCCTGAAAGGGGTTTTCTATCATCTGTGTGGTGTCTATTTACTTTTTTCTTTACTTTCACAAACTAAAGAACAAGTCCAAATGATTTGAGAGAACTAAACTGTATTCAACCTGAAATTCATTTAAGTTGTATATCACAGGTAGTGAAGGTGGTTCAACAGATGCTGCGATCTCTGAATCCAAATCCATTTGGTGAGGAATCTCTGAGACTTTACATTCTCCTCCCTGAGCTCATCAGACGTCTCCAGAAACAACAACGAACTGAACTCACTGAAGCTCTGGCCTCCAAAATTCTTCAGCTGAATCCTGATGCTCGCAAAGTGTTAGGTAAAGCTGAAAGACTTTTCAGCCTTTGTGTTTTTGACCTTATTGTATTTGTCTAAGTATTTTTATATTATGTTCTCAGAGAAGTACTGGTCCAGACTCCCGGATGATTGCCTCAAAAGCCTGGTCAAGTTATTTCGCAAAGCATCTGCTGAGATGATTGGCCAGGTTTCTCGGGGTGAAATGAATCAGGATATACAACACTTGGAGAACTTTATGCAGATCCTTCAGATGATCTATCAGGTGCCTTTTTAAGCATTGGATCAAAGATGTAATTTAACCTATCATAGTATAATAGTTGTTTATACTTTGTTGTGAAGGTCTGCTGCAGTGCCAACAGAGACGTCACAAACAGGGATTTCATCATTCATGAGATCAATGATCTACTAGATACGGTAAGAACCAAAGCAATAGTGAATTGTGCTGCACAGATTCTTTTTTTCTTTCAGGAAAACCAAAATACAAGACAATTCTCTTTTTCTACATCAATAGCTGCAAGTCACCATGGAAGACCTGGAAGAGTGCATTGATTTCAATGAAACAGTTTTGAAAAAGTACTACATTGTGGGTATTGAAGGCTTCTAATATGATGCATATGAATATTTGCTCTTTGTTCAATAACTGAAATCCTATATTACTCCCATGCATCTTTCTTTCAGGGAATAATTCAAATATTATTCAAGTTCCCTTTTGCGGCTGACACTGTATCTAAATGGAGAATGTTTCGTGTAAGTGACAGACATGGGGATGTACTCAGTCATACATATGCTATGCTAATCTGAGGGTACGTTTACACGACAGTGAAGCACTAAAGACGGAGAAGTTTTTCCTTGGTGTTTTTGAAAAATGTCATGTACAGACAACAAAATTGGCAAAACAATCCCCGTTCACACAGATTCGAGAAAGCGACTACAAAACGCTGTATTATGCATGCCAGGCCAGTAGTTGGCGATGTCACTTTGTAAAGAAACACTACGCACATGTGCACACATCTATAGACTGAACATGTGCATGTACATGATGTCAGAGTTTTCACAAATTCAACAGTTTGCGTTTTCAGGCCCCCAAAATGCTGTTGTTGTGTAAATAAATGGATAAAAGTTTTTCCATTTTTAGTTTTGGAAAAGTGTCGTGTAAACACCCTGTGAATGTAAATGCAAATAACCAGCTAAGTTGAGATAACATTATTGTACTTTTTTTAAGTACTTGCGGGACGAATGGATACAGAGCAGTCGAGACAGATTCATATTGAATGACAATATCAACATGTTGCTCATAAACAGAGAATCAGTGTTGATGGACACACTTGAGTATCTCAGACAAGACATCCACTTATTTTTACATCAATTGGAGGTAAATAGAACTAAAATTCAAAAGTTGACCATTTGAAACATCTGATATGCCATTTTACTATACTGTAGGCCTTGTGTTGTGAAACATTTTACCTTAATGAAAATCTCCTGTACAGGTGGTGTTCATCGGGGAGAATGGAATAGATATGAGGGGTTTATCGGCAGAATTTTTCTCCCTCCTTTCCCAGTCTCTTCTGAAATGGGAGAAGAAGGTGCTGGAAGTCCATGAGAGTTCACTGGTTTGGTTCAATCCTGATGTAAGTTCTACACCAAACATTCCTCGTTCTTCCTTATGTGGTTTCCCTCATATATCAAGATGTGCTATGATGCTTGTGTCTTTTCAGGGCATGCAAGATGATAGTGATTTTTACTATCTTGGTGTTATTTGTGGAATAGCGCTCTACAACCATCATTATATAAACCTTGACTTCCCACTGGCCTTGTACAAGAAACTCCTCCAGCTGAGTCCCACTCTGAATGATCTGGAGGAACTGTCTCCTGTGGAGGCCAGGTAAACAATTAAAGACTACAAGACATTAGATTTTATACATTGTAGGTTTCACACTACCTTTACAGAGCAGGTCATATCCATAATTGTATTTGAAAAATCTCACATTAGAAGTCTGAAAAGCCTTCTTGAGGAGGAAGAAGATGAAGTAGTGGATATGCTCTTTTTGGATTTCACGGTAATACAGTTTCTATGGTTCATTTGTATCAGTGTACAAAGCTGTTATTTTAAAACTTACATTTGTGCTGTTATTTACCTCTTTCAGGTCAAAGGGCAAGAGCTCATTCCAAATGGAAATCAAATTCCAGTGACTAAATCTAATAGGTAGAAACTGTTTGCTCTTGTGTAATTGGCTATCTATCTATCTATCTATCTATCTATCTATCTATCTGTCTGTCTCAACTCTTCAAACTCTTAGGCCCGGTTTCACAGACAGGGCTTAGACTAAGCCAGGATTAGGCCATAGTTCAATTAGGACATTTAAGTCATTTTTATTAACATGCCTTAGAAAAAACATTACTTGTGTGCATCTTGAGACAAAACAAAGGCACTGATATATTTCAAGATCAGTCAGTGCGAGTTTCTTTATGTTAAAACAGCTCAGATTTACACTTTAGTCTGGGACTAGGCTTAAACCTTGTCTGTGAAACTGGGGGTTAATATCTTTGAATCTTTGAATCAAGCTTGTCTTGATAAAACGTTCCTTTTTCTATATGTCCTTGTGATGCTATACAGTTTTTCAAAGTCGCTTTGGTACATTTTTCAGATCAGAATTAAAATTCTCAAAATTACTTGTTCAACCTTCACATCATCTAGTCACTTGTGCACATCATAAAAGCAATTTCTCATTATTTTGAACAAATTGCGAATGCTTTTGTACATTCATGCGATTGATTATATACAATCATCTGCTGTTTACTACATTATCAGTTGCTTATATCATGTTGATCAAAATATATTATACTAGTTCTCTGTTGAATAGTCTTACCCCCCAAAACATCTAGGCAATAGTTCATTGCTTAAGCCAGTCAATGCAAAATGGTTGAGCTAGTTGTCATAATCTGTCAATCATATTTTCCATTAGACTGGCACTTAGAAAAAATTAGAAAATGTGCCAGTGAATCTTGAATTTTACTAATGACGGGAAATGTAAGACGTTAGATCAACCAGTGATCAACCAGTTCTCTAAAAGGGTAGGTGAAAGGGTAGGGAGGCAGACAAAAGAGGAGAAGAGGCCGAGGATGTAGCCATGTTTCCAATGAAAAAAAGGGACACTATAGTGGACCTTGATCTCAATCATAACCTCACAATTGCTGAGGCAGGTTAAAAGATGCAGCCAAATATTGGGAGAACAACCGTGTCCTCAATCATTCAAACATTTGCACACAGTAGTAGAGGTATGTAATGTAATCAAACTATGTGCACTGTACTGTAATACTGTATACTTACTGTAATGCTCCATATTACTGTAGTCCACTTGCATTTTACATTATATAGTAAATATACTTTATACAGATACACATATATATATATATATGTATATATATATATATATATATATGTATATATATATATATATATATATAGATCCCACAAACAGTTATGTGTACATTTGTACTATTGTTATATCATACAGGAAAAGTGCATTTTCAATCTTTGTCATCAAAACCGTAGCCATAGTTCACATCAGGAAATACTGACAGAGCACACTGTTATAGTGACAACATGGCTAAGCATTTTGACTATCTTGTTCGTGATCAGTGACACAAAGACTTGTCATTCTGATGGCACTGATATGTTCATTGACATAAATACTTACTTTTGAGAGATCAACTTGATGGATTTTGAGCAAGTTACAGGCTTTTGCAAGTAATCCATTGTGTGGTTCTGTTTGTATGAATTGTTTTGAGAAATGCATTTACTGGTTTGCAGATACTAGGAATCAAAAATTCAAAAAATGTACTAAAGCGACTGTAATATACTTCAATGAATTATCCATTACTTCTGAACGGATATTACATGAAAAGACAACATAAAACAAGGAATTTAGCCTATAGGTGCTGTAGATGTTCCCTGTTTTGCAGTGCTACAGTAGATTTCTTTATCTTTTATTGCAAAGTAAGAACACTGTTTTTTTTTTTGCAGACAGAAGTATTTGGATTTGTATGTCGACTTTGTTTTCAACAAGTCAGTGAAGAATCAGTTCGAGCATTTTTCAAGAGGTTTCTTTAAGGGCTGCCCCCTCGATTTCTGGAGCATGTTCCACCCTGAGGAACTCCAGGCGCTTCTCCGCGGCTCCCCTAAATACGAGTGGAAGGAGCTTCAGCAGGTAAAAGTGTTCAAGAAACTTGCCAATTTGCAACAAGAGCATTTTAAATATTTTATAGTACCTGAGTTTTTCTGCTTCATCTTCAGTGTGCTTCCTATGAAAAGTGTTCTGCCTCTGATGAGCTCATCAAGAACTTCTGGACTGTTTTCTTTGAGTTCACTGAGGAGAACAAGAGGAAATTTCTGAGTAAGTGTTGTCTTGAACTTATGAATGTCTTGATGCATCTACGTCACATGCACATTTAGGGAATATCACTATTATTGCCTCACATTATTTATTTTTCTCTAGTTTTCATGTATGGAACGGACCGTGTCCCTGTGGAAGGTTTCTCAAAGCGCTCTCTGAAGATTTCACAGTCAGACTGTCCTGATGCAGAAGACCGACTGCCAGAGGCCCAGACCTGTTTCGGCAAATTAATTCTTCCCAAATACAGCGATATCAACACACTTCGTGACAAGCTAATGCACGCAATCAGCTTTTGTGAGGTTTTTGGACGAGGGTGAACTTCTCTTGAGGTTCCCAACCCCAAAATATAAGCTATGCAGTCACAGATTTGCCATATAGATGCAACACAGATCACTCTCGTTGGGAGCAAAACATTTTAATTAATGTTGTCACATTATTTATGTAGATTTATATAGTTATTATAGTAAATATTTGTAAATAAAAACACAATAAGATAGCAATATTCTATTTTTAGCACTACTTTGTTATTTGGCACTTTTATCACTATATTAGAAACTATATATTTTAGTATGTCATCTCATAACCTTAATATTTGTCCTGTTATTTGATGTTTAAATAAAAAGACATTCTCCAAAATACTTCTCATATTATCTATCCTTTAAGTTATATTTATCATATAAGACATGGAACAAAAAAGGCAACAGAACTGGAAAAAGTGTTTGTACCAAGTCATTATTTTGATTTTATATGAAGCAGAGAGATGAGACAAAATTCAAACTCAACCAATTTTTTCACAATTGATAAAGAGATGAAGTCTTACAAGCAGGTGTTTTTATGCTACATGCAATACCAGTTTTTATCCAGCAGACGTCAAACTTGACCTGTTTTCAAGTGGCGCTCCTTCACTCCGTTTGGTTCACAGGTTTGAGCCAATTATCAGCAGGTGTTTCTTGTCACACTGTTACTACAAATGTCCTCCCAGCACTTTAACCACATTGAGATGGATGGAGAGCCTCAGAAAAGTAATGAAGCACAGAAACGGTAGTAGGAAATTTCAGAGGATGTGGCTGAACTGGCTTCTGCTTGTTTTTCTCAACACTAATCATTTAGTGAACTCATTCTCTTTTGACGCTGACGACATTGATCCAGAGGCAGAATGGGACTCGATGGAAAGTTTAACATTAAGCTCAGATGATTATGACCGTCATTTGTTTATGCCAAAAACCAAAAGGCTCTTAAAAACGAACCCTCCGCTAAAACTACCGGCGTCGGTACGAATTCCAGCGGTTGAGCTCTACAAAGAGCATTTCACCCCTGAAAAGGGCGGTAAACCGATGCCTCCGCTGGTCAAGTCAATACTTCTTCCCACAGCACCTACCGCGATATCCGGTACTCCGGTCTCCGGTGCGCCGAAGATTGTGGACGTTTTGTGTTACCTGGACCGGATGTACGTGAGAGTCCTGAAGAGGTTTTGTACCAGTCCCGGCGCGTGGACGCACTTGAAACTGGGAACGTGTGCTGTCAATAAAGCCACGGCCACTCACTATTATCTTCTGTACTCTCTGAAAGAATGTGGCGTAAAACGAGAGGTGAGTGACTATATGGCCAGGTACACACTGTAGCTAAATTAGGCTATCAATTCACTTTCAAGTGCTCAATCCTGTTGTGTACACAGTTCAGTAATTTAGGGGATTGACAGCCGCCTTCTACAACCGAACCGCTGTTAATGACGTATTTAAAGCTGCAGTCCGTAACTTTTTTTTTTTTGTTTGTTTAAAAATTATCCAAAATCCATTTGAGCAAGTATGTGACAGTAGCCACAACTGATAGCACTGTATAACTGATAGGCTTTTTTTTTTGTTTTTTTTTCCTTTTTATTCGAAATATTTCCAAACGTGTTAACTACATCAGGAAATATCTCGATTCTCAAACATGTGTAAGTAAATGCGTTTTGCACCAGATTATTTGATCTATAATGGGTGAGGGGCAAAGTAGAGTAATAGTGTAATCAATTAACTGCACATTAAAAACCCCACTTCTTAAGTACCAGATATGGGTGTCATGCCATAAAATATTTTTTATAAGGCTGACTGTGTATTTAATAACAATATTGTAAGTTACTAATATATGCATTTTACAGAGAGTAAAGCATATTTACATTTATCAAAGAACATTTTCACTTCAGTCTAGCCAGAGTTCAGACAATCTCAAAAACTCCCATTAAAATCACTCAAGCTGTTTACACTGTGAAATGAATATCTTACTTGCATTTGTAGGCACATCTGCACTTGTTTATAATTCGGTCAGCGAGCAAGTGAACCAAACAGCGTTTCAGCTGACTCATCTGAACTCTTCTGATTGGTAATTGCGTTCATAAGCTCAACAGAATCGTGTGTGATTGGTTATAATGCAGCGCTGTACAGAGGCACATGCCCCCTCACTTTGAATGGGCATAACGCCTCTGATTGTGATCCAGAAAGGTCGAAACGACAATCATCAGTGACTGGAGGTTCACCTGTAATCAAAAAATTGAAATCTACAGCTAAGGCTAATACACACTAAATACACGCACTCACGCAATTCTGATGTTATTAACGTCAACAATCCGAAAACAAAGTATAAAAATAATAATGATAATTGGCACGGTTTGATGTGATATGAGCTAACCGATCGTTACATTTAATCACCATTGATAGCGCAATTTATTGTAATGCTTTTTTCCTCCGTTGATTAGAACAAAAGTGGCAGTTGTTACTTAACTGTTCAGATGACATTCTCCAGTGAAAACTCTTGTTTGGGTCATACTTTCAAGATGTACTAATCTGTGAATACAAAGTGCAGTATCTGCAGACTGACGGCCACACATTAGATTCATCCGCGCTTGAGCCGTGCCAGTGCACAACCCACGCAAGGAAGATAATTCCGCAAGTATAGCTGCAATTGCAGGCTTTCAAACAGAGATGGTGACAAAGAGGCAAAACTTACGGACTGCAGGTTTAAATTCGCATCAGATGTGAACAAGACGCCTCTTTAGAAGGTAGTTTGGTTAAAATTGCAGAACGCATCGAGTCTATGGTTGCTGTAAACTTACTTATGTCAGAAATAGCGGATACAGCGTTGCGTTGATTTACCACTGTGTCAGTTTCGAGAGTGAGTTGCGTTTACACGCACTGAACGATAATCTAGGGGATTCACTCCCGTAGGCTACATGGTTCAATGCGGTGTCACTCCTGAATCTTTACAGTGTGTACGTGGCCTTTTGGTGACATGTTTAATTTCAGGAGGATGCCAATCGAGTGACTTACATGAACACACTCCACTATACACCAGCTGTCACCGGGTTGATTGTGAGGGACCTGCCGTTTTCGATGCCTATTCGTTGTAGCTACACAAAGTAAAGTGGTTTTTCATTTCTGTGGCATGATTTGAAACGCTAAATGCTAAATTCAAGTTTTCATTGACTTATTTTTTAATTTATTTTTTTTTAATTTGAAGGTTCCATCGCTCTTATCAGGTTGGATTCATACCCAAGATAGCAGGTGGAACCATTTACAGGGCCCTACAAACTAAAGCAGGGTTCTCAGTTATGGCAATGGACGGTATATTGTTATTTATTAACTTATATTTTTTGTTCATTTAACACAAATGCATTTGAGTGGTTTTTAATAAAATTATAAGCTCCACGTTTCTGTTTTTAAGTTCTCCTCCAAGATTGGCCTCATTTTCATCCTCGTTTGTTTGAGGGACTGGGCAAATTTATGTGTTGTGATAATCTGCATTATGCCACAAATTCTGTTGATTGAGATTAATTTATACTGAACTGAAAATATTATTTTTAAGTGTAAACTGGTTTGTGGTTTCAGCATCTTGGAGCTTGCTTGTTGATGGCCAGAGTTTTGTCCTTGGCAAACCCATATGCTTTGAAGCCAAAGGCCCCAGTGATGCAAACAAACGGCTGTACCTGAACAGTTGCTTTGTCAGTTCCACTCCAAACCCTCAGTCGACGGAAAAATATTCTGTGGTGGAGAATTATGGGTAAATATGATCTTTTCATGCTGATTTATTAAAGAAATCAACTTGTTGCTGTTTCCACAAACTGTAAGTGTCATTGGGTTAAGTTTGACTGTAGCTTAGATTTACTTGGGTCACTGTATTTTTTTTTTTTTTGCAGTGTTTATTATAAGTGATCCATTCACTGGATTACAAAAGTTAATTTGGCCCCTAATCTTTAATTTAAAAACATTAACACCCCCCCCAACTTTATCATTTCTGTGTAGATGCCTGGTGGACAGCAAGAACAGCGTTCTGACAAAGTTCCACACCAGTGTTAACAAGATGACTGTGAGGCTTTGTGTTGCAGCTTTTCTGTTTAAAAACATGGTTTCTCTGCCACAGTCCAAAAAGGTAAAAACATGAAACCTTTATGAAACATCTTGATGAATTCCTGGTTTGTTTGACTTGTTCTTTTAAAAACTCCTCTCTTCCCTTTGTAGACTATGTTTATGCATTGTGAGTTGGACTTTGGACCACAGACTCCTACACCAACTGCCAAGTCTTGCACGTACAATGCAAAAACCAAGACGTGAGTTTGAGCACATAAGGAGCACAAATGTACGCTCAATGGGCTAAATTTCTGCTCTAATGGTTATCCCCTTTGCATTTTCTATTATTAAACTGTTTGCGGGTTTTTTTTTTTTTTTTTTAAATAAGTGTTCAATTCACCTATCCCAGTCTGAGAGTATAGTAATTGTAGATGTTTGTGTGCTTTAGGTGGACTGAGCTATATGGCGATGCCACTGTCTGCGACTGTTGTTCATCTACATGTCCTACTTCTCAACTACCATCTGGTCTGTACAAATGGATTCATTTCCTAAATGAAATGTTTTATTTACCCAAATTTCTTCCTTGCTGACCAAGTTTGTTTCTATCAGATAAGAAAATGATCACCAGTGAGTCTTGGGGCTTGAAGATGCGCTCCGAAACCTCATCAACTCTTTCACCAGAGTCCATGCCTGATTTTTCTTTACCTGGCCACGATGACTTTGAGTTGTTCTGGGAATCAGATGATTACTAGGAGGATTTGTTTTTGTTTTTTTTACAGATAGCAGATGTCTTAAGGACTCTAAAGTGCCAATTTTGTGGTTATGCCTTGTGAAGTTAATGTGATAAACTGAATAAACGATAAATGATAAACTGATTTTTACATTTGTCACCCATGGAGTGAATGCATTATGAAATGAAACTGAACACCTGATCAAAAGTACATCTACACATTTCTGGCACAGTATCTCATAAAATGAAGTGGGTGTTTTTTATAGAATGTTTCTCATTGATCCATATTCATACATCAACACTGGCATATTTCTAATCATCTCCAGTAAGTGTCTATTTGTTTTGAAGTACAACTCTTCATTTGACAATGGCAGAAACAAGTTAACCGGTTTTCCCACTCCGAACTCTTCTGGAAATCCAATCTCACTAGGAATGAGACTGTTCCCAACCAGAGCATGGTTAAGTGATTTAGCTTTGACTTTTTGCTGTAAGAAAGTCAGCAGATCATTAAGCCTGCAAGCCATCTGCTCAGGGTCCCAAGATGAGGGTTTGTTGACCAGAAGCTGTAACAGTGTGTTTTTCAAGTGGAAGCTTGTTAGCCCACATGGTCCAGTCAGGCCAGTTTGGTGTTTGTGTAGGAATGATAGTATTTGTAGACAATCAATATGGCATGCGTTGTTCGGAAGTGAATTGGTTATGCGTTGAAGAAGGGCATTTTCGTAACGTGTAAAACATACAGGCCAATGGGTGTCAGAAAAAATGGCGGAGGGAAGATATGGGGTCAGATGTACTTCAGAGTCTTTAAATCTGACTACAGGTGTGAGTTTGAACCGAATGACCCTACCTGACCTGAACCGAACTTTGAGACTTCCAGGGTTTTCCCTATTCTGGAATATTAGCTCAAACTCATACTTGTGGCTGATCTCATCCCATGCTTTCCAAATAGCTGTCTTAAACCACTTCACAACATGTGTTTTAGCAAGATATGAGCTGTTCTCTTGGCATAGAAGGTCATTTATGTTGCTTTCAGTCACATTATCTTTTTTATCTGGATGTATAAGACACAACGTATCGTCATCTAGGCTGGAATTGCTGCAAGGACAGATGGCTAAACTGGTGTTGCCTTTGGTAATCTTGACTCTGCAACAGTACTGGATGGTTGAAGAACCTCTACTTTCTTTCAAAAGCTCAAACTCGAAGCTATAAGGCTTTGGAGGGACGATGGGTACATGGATGTCACACACAACGCTCTTTCTTGAAGCCCATTGCTCGTATAAGCTGCCAACGACAACAAAGTCCTCAATCTCCATGTCTGAACCTTTAGCCCTCACAGCTTCAAGCAGGTCGTTCACAAAACCCTCCACAAACTCACAAGTTTGCCAACTGTGACTGGGTGGAACCAGGACACACTGGTTATGGAAGCTAGTTAAGGTCTTGGAATCAAGATCAGAAACCTTGGAGACGTTCAAGCATCTTGGTGTCTTCCTTTGCGATTTGGAACCCTTTCTGAGGAACTTTTTTAAAATACGATAAAATGAAATCAAGGAGAGTGTCTTCCAAAAGTACCAACTGTAGGTGTCCTCTTGGTCACTAGATTGTTTCCCTTGAGTTATCATTGTCAACCTTTGACTTGAAGTTGCTATTTTTTGGTCGATGAGTAATCCCTGATCAGCTTGATGTTCATGATGGATGTCAGCTTGTGGCTTTTCCGGCTGTGCCGCATCCCCCTGAGAGACATTCTGGTCCACAGTGGGCCCTGACTGGTCCACGTTGACATGCTCATGTGTTAGGCCTTCCTTTGGCATATGCAATGTCCGTTTGTCTGTGTCAATATCCAATATTTCCTGGTCATCTGGTGCAAATGCCTTTTGGCGGAAGTCATTTTGCTCTCCCACTGGGGACATTTGCTCCTCGTGCAGCACTGTGGTCTTGACATTTGGCGTAATTTGTTGAACATCTGACGTGTCCCCCTCTCCTTTCGGCACCCTGCGAAGACTTTGTGACACTTCCCGATTTGAATGTGGCAGCTCCATGGCAACATCATGCTCCCCTTGTTCTAGCTTTGCCCCCTCCTCTATGAGAAAGTGCTCATGGTCTTGCATGCTCACCATGATGTTGTCATCTTGGTTGTGAAAGACATTGTGGTCCTTTGAGAGGAGCAGACTGACAACCACGACAAACACGTTTAGTAATGTGTCCTCCATCCTGTGAGTGAAAAAAAGTTACTTCCTGCTCACAAAGCTGTATTTTCTGTATTAAAATATTTGAAAATGTATAACCCGCATCATTAGCAATAAAGAGTTAACTGTTTGAGTATTGAATTGCTTTTGAAATAATATATTACTGATTTAATGTTCTGGTAGCACTTGTGTCCGTCATTCTGAAATATTTCATTTACGTTATCCAATATTGCTTAATGGATATTTTATATATACGATTAAATAACTCACCTATCAGAACCCGAACTTTAGGCACAGAAAACAGAGTCTCTCGGTGTAAAGTCAAAAGTATAAATTGACTGAAAATGTTTGTGCAGAGCTCAGTTCGGTTTTTTGTTTCTCACACAGGATGTACCCTGTCAGAGTTTGAGTTTGACAGCACACTTCCTGAACACTGTGCTGTCGTACAACCCTTCCTCTTTTTTTAAAATAGTACACCAGTGACACACCTCTACATGCAATGATATATGCAGGTTTGTCCAGTTGCTGTGTATGGACCATAAGATAAAATGTGAATCATTCCATAGTCAAAATGAACCTTTTTTGTATGTAGCCTATTATTAGTGGTGCTTTTTAAGCTATTAATTCCAGAGCTTTTAGAACTGACTTTAGATTTCACTTTGATCACTCAAATAATTATGATCCTTTAGCGGTCATCCTTTTAAAAAAAAAAAGGGTTTAATTTAATGCTGTTATGATGTTGCACTGAGTTTATGAATGAATCTCCAGTAAATCATTTAAAGCTGCAGTCCATAACTTTTTTTGTTTAAAAATGATCCGAAATCAATATTTGAGCAAGTACATAACCAGCCAGTGTTCAAAACTATCGCCTTACTTTAGCCCGATTCACAACGGTTAGCTTATAATAATGTTTTCTAATTTGAGTGGTACGGGTAGGTTTTCGCAGGAAATTCGAGAATGGCACTGCGTCATTACGTCACTTCTGTAAACATAAAGATGTTGTCCCGGCTACTAGGCTATCTATCGCATGTAAGGATCCTGCAGGTGGCGGAACGTTTATAGCCTTTTCTCACAGCAGCCAGAATAATTAAATGTATCATTTTGATGGCGGATTGTAATCCATAAAGAATTATGTGTTTATGAAACACATGTGAATGAAATGAAATGAAATTATATTCCAGTTATAAATGTGCTTCTGATTACAGATAGCCTGGGATTACAAAAATTTGTATGTTAAAGAAAACCAGTTTGAAGGGAGCATAATTTGCTTTTTGGGTTAAAAGAATTTCTTAATATGAAATTCGAAGAGTATGACAATTAGATTAGACTGTGCAGAAATTGAAATCTACACGCTAATACACACTACTCATAGTCACCAATGCTGATGTTGTTAACATTAATCATTTGAGAATAAAGTATAACAATAATAATAATTTGAACAGTTTGATGTGATATGAGCTAACCGATCTTTAGATTTAATCACCATTGGTAGCGAGATTTATGGTAATGCTTTTTTCCTCAGTTGGTCAGAACAAACGTGGCAGACTTGTTACTTACTTGTTCAGATGGCAATATACGGTGAAAATTCTTATTTGGGTCATATATTCCAAGATGTAGTCTAGAATCTGTGATTGCGAAGTACAGTAAATATCCACACCGGTGCGGTGACTGACTGCCACACATACTCTTCAGAACATTAGATTCATCCGTGCCGACTCACAACCCACGCAAGCTAGATAATTCCGCACACAGCTGCAATTCCAGGTTTTCAAACAGAGATGGTGACAAAGAGGCAAAACTTACGGACTGCAGCTTTAAAGACTCATGATAGTCCAGCAGACTCACTGTCGCCACCTACAGGTATAAAGATGAAGTGGTGATCAAATGTGAACGAGCGAACCTTTTTGGTGAACAGATTTGAATCACTGAGGGGAATCAAAATCCCACTAATAATATTTTCTGGGATGTGTTGTAGTTTGGTAATCAAGGTAATGAACACAGCCTTTGTCAAGTCAGAGTTAAAGAAGTATCAACTCTATAATAATGCACTCTCAGATCAAACTTACAGCACCCTGGCAAACTACAACACACTGGCATTGTGGTCACGACTTTGCCATGGTTTAGCACCATTCACCTTTCCTTAAAGGTGCTGTATGTAAGTTTTTGACTCTACTAAAGCATAAAAATACCATAATATGTTTGCAGATATTTAAGAAGCATGCTAAGTTAACATACTTGTTTATCTGAAAAACAATGCTACAGTCATTCTCCTTTGAAAATGTGCGTTCCGGGCCGGAATGTCCGTCTCTGTTTTGGTTTGTCAAACCAGCCCACTGCCAGTTTACCCAATTGTATTTCGGCACCCCGGGTTGCCAGTTGGTTGAAAACAGAGCTTATTTTATTCCATTCATCGTCAAGTGCGCTCGTTCCTGTTGGTATCGTCAATCTGGCAACCTCAATCTGTGTCAAGTCTGAGGAGGAGGGGCCAGGTGAAAAAAACCCTCTCCAATATTTTGAATTTGGACTGCAATACCTAGTTCAATCAGTCCGTGTCAATCCTACATACAGCACCTTTAAAAAAAGTAGAATTGTTTTTAAATTTACACAAATCTCTATATCTTGACTTTACCTTCAACATTTATTTTGTTTGCCATATTTCATTAGCATTGGGATGCATATATTCTGCTACATTGTACTGCGTACAGACTAGTTAGTAGGCCTACATACATACTGTATTGCTAGCACCAAAGAGAAAGGAAAACTTGAAATCGCATCATATGACCCCTTTAAGATTTTTTTCAAGGACATATGGTTGAGTTAATCATAATTGTAAATGATTCAAAAGTTTTCCACCTACAGTACCTGGAATCCCACAGAAGATTAAATTTGAATAGGGAGAGGCAATACCTTTGCATGTGCTCTGCCTG
This sequence comes from Sinocyclocheilus rhinocerous, assembly GCF_001515625.1. Lineage (NCBI taxonomy): Eukaryota > Metazoa > Chordata > Actinopteri > Cypriniformes > Cyprinidae > Sinocyclocheilus > Sinocyclocheilus rhinocerous. The sequence goes on along the minus strand of NW_015626032.1, from coordinate 409,092 downwards.
TTACCATGGTATCACCAGTTATGTAAATACATGCAATCTACTATATATACTATGATAAAATACAAAGATATATTTGTGCATTGAAACTGAAATCATGATGTTTGCAAGGACACAATTACAAACAGACGGAAGATTCAACAGATTCACATTTCACATTCACACTAAGAGCTGAGAATCTTTTGCATCACGTGGAAGAAGGTGTGTATGTTGTTTTGTGTGTCAGAGAGAGATAGTATGAGGGCTGAAACAGGTAACAAATCCTTTGCTTCGACAGGTGGATGAATATTTGGGAACACGTTGCAAAATTCTGTAAGTAGACAGATTTGTCTTTTGAGCGTTTTGCTGTACGTAGCTGGAGCGTAGTTAGTGAACTGTGTTGTGACCCAATGGGTCTAATTATATATAATTCATCAGTGCACATTATTCTAAAGAAAAAATTTTTTTTAGTAGTTGTCTAAAAGTCACTGCAAACACACATTTTGGTAACACTTTACAATAAGGTCTCATTTGTTAACATTAGTTAATGCAGTAACTAACATGAACTAACAGTGAGCAATGTATATTTACAGCATTTATTAACCTAATAATGTTAGTTAAAAAACAATCACGTTCATGTTAGCTAACAGTGCATTAACTAATGTTAACAGATACAACTTTTGACCTTTATAACCTTAGTCAATTTGAACTAAGATGAATAAATTCTTTAAATGTATTGTTCATTGCTAGTTCGTGTTAACTAATGTAGTTAATAACAGATGAAACTTAATGTAAAATGTTATCCATTTTTCATTATTCAGTTCTCATAATTCCCAATCGATTTTATACATATTCTTTTCCTCATTAAATATCCAGTTATGGAAGTAAAATAGGTTTCAAATGTGTTTCATGTTGACTTCAACATACACAATACACATACAAATTATTATTATTATTATTATTATTGACATCTGTGGTTCCATGAAGAACCTTTAACATTAATGGAACCTTTCCATTGCACAAAAAAAATCCTTTGGGATTCTTCTTCGGATCACTGCAAAAAAAAAACTAACTTTTAGAACCTTTATTTTTATGTGTAGAAAACTTTTATGAAAGACATTCTGCATGTAAAATATCAATATTGACCCTTAAGTAACACAGTTTCTTCTCATATAGGCTAATATCAGGATAGACCAACCAACATATCAACATGGATAAGTTCCGTATGATGGCCCAGATTCTCCAGTCCAACCAAGAGTCTTTTATGAATGGTATTTGTGGCGTCATGGCCCTGGCAAGCGCTCAGCTCTACACGTCTTTTGAATTCAACTGTCCCTGTATCCCTGAATACAACTACTCGTATGGGATCAGTATGCTAGTTATTCCACCTATATGGTTCTTCCTTTTGGGTTTTGTACTAAACAACAATGTCTCGATGCTGGCGGAGGAGTGGAAACGGCCAGTGGGACAGCGGAGGAAGGACCCTGCGGTCATGCGCTACATGTGTGTGTCCATATCCCAGCGATCGCTCATCGCGCCAGCCGTTTGGGTCTCAGTGACTCTAATGGATGGTAAAAGCTTCCTGTGTGCCTACAGTATGGACCTGGATATGTCCGAATTTGGCAAGAATGTAAGTGGACACGGACTGTCTCAAGAGGACCTCTTACGAACACTGGCCAAAATACCATGCAAGCATATATATGATGGCCAGCACATCCTATCGAGAGAGGCCGCCACCAGATACATATGCTGTATTTCACAGGTAAAAAGATCTGCTTACTGCAGTATTTGCCACTGCTTGATATGAATTCAAAATAGTAGCAGGACTCCATTAAACAAAATTGCATTTTACATGCTGTCTGAACTCAAAAAGTACTCATAAATCACAACAGTTTGGTTCTAGAAGTAAAAATAATTAATTTGTCTATGTGAAATGTAAAAAAAGTGTATATTTATAAGTGTAAAAAAAGTGTAAATTAAAAATAAACTAAAAATAAAACCATAAAAAAGTTACTTGAAATACAATATTAAAAATATACTTCAATTTTACCTAGTTGCCAAGGCAACATTTCTCATTTTCATTTAGATGATAAAAAATAACTAAACTAACTAAAAAATAACTAAAATAACTAAAACTGAAATAAAAATGAATAAATTATAGACATAAAATAAAACAAATATAAATGACAAAAACATACAACAAAATAACTAAAACTTTGAATTTAAATAGAAAACTAAAAATAGAAGCTAATTCAAAATATTAATAAAAGAAAACTATAGTAGTCTCACATTGATACTAAAATGTAAATGCATAGATTCACCAGTCAGAGAAGATGACGTTAACACAGAAATGATGGGGGAAAATATATATATGTATCATTGTGAACAAAATTAATAAGAAAATACTTCTAAAACCAAGGCTGCTGAAAACGTTGGCGATAAAAGCCAAGAAACTGTAGACAGACTAACAAACTTGAAAATTTGGACTTCTTAACGGCACTGTACTATAAAATATCACAAGTTAAGCTATAAGCTCATATTAATGTCACTAATACATATTTGTTTGTCTGTATTCTAAATGTTCCAGGCTTTTGGATGGTTGTTCTTGTTGATAATCACAATCGCTGCATTTCTGATCAGAGCCATTCGTCCCTGCTTCACTCAGGCCGCCTTTCTCAAAACCAAATACTGGTCCCACTACGTAGACACGGAGCGCAAGGTGTTTGATGAGACTTGCACAGAACATGCCAAAGGTTTCGCCAAGATCTGCATCAAGCAATACTTTGAAGGTATTAGCGGTGAGATTCAAAGCTTCCATGATCATTTACATGGAGATGATAGCGATGATGAGGATGATAAACCTGCTACAGAAGAAGACAAACTGATGGGCGTTCGTCGCCTGGACACCATGAACAAGGTGCTGTGGGACTGGCACACGTGTAAACCTCCACTGACTCTGAGAAAGCCTGGCGATGCTAGCACTGGACAAAATGGCGATTGTAGCATGAATGCTAACAAAAGTCAAGATGGAAATGTCTGTGATAAAACTGACCTTAATGAGGGCCAAAATTGCATCAAACGTGGTTATGTGAATCCTGGCCTGGATATTGGCCAAAGCGAATTGGGCAAGGAATATGACAATGCTAGCTTTAGCATTGAACAAAATGGTTTTACGAATAAACATAGCAATGCTAGCACAAGCCAAAATGGATTCATGAATGGTTGTGTCTCTTCTCCTAGTAATACTCAAAAGAAAGCATGGGCAGTGTATTATAGCAAGGTCTGAGATATATAGATGTCACGGCTGACAAGAAATCCAACTATATTACTTTTCTAATGTATGTTATCTTAACCCTTAAAAATACATTAAGGTAAATACATTACGTCTTTCCAGTTATATATTACGTATCACATTAAATAACCAAAGCAATGAATTATAATTATAGTTTGATCTTTACATTATTTGCTCTATTAAAGATGTGGCACTTTTTAGAGTGCAAAATATATCTGTCAGTAAAAGTCGTAAATTAATGTGAGCAGATGATGAATAAAGCACAAGAATTTATGCAGATTTAAAATAAAATGCTGTCTCACCTTTTTGCCACCAGAGGCCACTATACAGCACATCTCACCACATTTGACACACTTTTCATTTTCTCTAGTTCAGTGGTTCTCAATTCCAGTCCCAGCTACCACAGCTCTGCATATTTTGCATGTCTCTCTTATTTAACACACCTGATTCAGATAACCAGCTCGTTAGAAGAGAGCTCCATGCGTGAGCTGTGTTCCGATTGACATGGTCCCTACACAGTGTTCTTTGCTCCTTACTCTGTAAATAAATACAATTTCAATTAATGTCTCACACACTTTAATGCCCTTTGAATGGAACATATATGTTCCCTTCGAATTGGAATCATGGTGGAATATCCTGTGATGCCCAGTCGCAGGGTCGAATAGAACAAACGTCTGAAGTGATAAGAGAAACATACAAAATGTGCAGAGCAGTGGTACACGAGGACTGGAATTGAGAACCACTGTTCTAGTTGATGTAATTGTTCTACTAAAATGTATCTACTTGTTTTTTGTTGTTGTTGCTAATTTCATATCAAGACACACCTGAACGAACACTTAATGAACACTTAATAGACAGAATTAAATAGCATTTTCACACTTTTTGCATACTTTGGAAATGACACATTAAAAATATTCTGTTGTAATATTTATGGTGACCTTTCGTTTGTTTACTTCACACTTTACATCATCTCATATTTGAAATATGCTCTTTACTGACAGCAGTTACAAAGTGTAACCACTGTAACAAAGTGCACAAACTTTGTTAGGGACAAAATTATGCCCCACTAAGACACACACACACACATTAATTTTAATAATCACATCAAGGACACTGACGAAACCCGTGTTATTTTATATACTATTATAATATTTATTAATCTTTAGAATTTTTTTATTTTCAGTTTTTATTTAAAATTTAAAGTTTTAATAATTTTATCAGTTTTTGACATTTTTATTCATTTTTTATTATATTATTTTATACGTATTTCAGTTTTAGTTTCAACTTAAACTAGGTTATTTCAGTTATTTGCCAAGGCGACATTTCTAATTTTCATTTAAGCTTACGTTTTTCATCTAATATTTATAATTTATTTTATTTTAGCTTCATTTCAATTACCGAAAACAATTTTTAATTGTTTCAGTTTTAGTTAACAATAACAAAGCTGGAAGAAACATGACAGCGAATGGCATTCTCAGAATGAAGTGTAACCTGTGATTTGTTAGATAACCAGCAAATAATCTGGTTGACACAAAACTGAACTCGTACACCACACCGATAAATCAAGATAGCAGAGTGTGACAAACAGAGACACGGAGAGCTCATGGTTGTTAGGCAAGCAGCAGCTGTTGTCTCTAGAGCTGAATCCCGCATTAGTGTTGGGGGTTGGTCACCTGAGTCTGTTGTATTTCTCCCCCTTTCTCCATTTAAAAGCTACAATTATATTCTGTGGATGAACATAAACAGGCTCTGCTCATGTCAGTGCTTTAGTAGCTCAGACAGCAACATGATCTGCATCAGATCTCCTGCATATACGTGTCAATGCGCTCACTCATTCAGTCTGCGCTATTTTTTTTGACTCTCGCTTTGTCTGTCACCTTCGACTTCTGTTTTCTGCAGCAGCGCGCATGCATGCGGCCTTACTTCCTTCAAAATGTTGCAGCCCTCTGAGCAAGACATAGAAGCAGCGGAGAGGCCATCCTGTGACCGCAGTCGCGCAGAGGAAGGATTGAAGGAGGGGAATCGCTCAGGAAGGGAGGGAGGGATTGGATGACAGAGTTGCGAGGCAAACCAGGATCACATGAGCACAGATCTGTTTACAAACTGAAACTGTGCGGCCAGGAAAGACGCAGGAGCCTTTCTGGAGAATATCACTAGCTGGCCTCACTAGAACACATCTTTAACCCCAGCTGCTTGCGTTTTGGCTCGGATATTTGTTGAATGAGCTAAGGGACTATTCATTTTTTTGTCCACTTTCTTGATGGAAGGTTTGAGAGAGCAGATGGTTTTAGGTGGAGAGAAAAAATACTCCCCCACACTGGCGCACACATAAACACTCCAGTGGCTTGATGGTGGTGAAAATACTGTTCTATTCCATTTCTAAACTGCTTGCTGCTCGATAAAGGAATATAGCCTACCTCAAAAAACGAGACGGATCGAGAGCGACGTCAAGGAGGAAGAGCTAGACAAATCGACTGAGAGACATGCCAAAGTCTTCCGCAATAAGGGTTTGAGGGAAGACAAAGGCTGTAGATGGAGTCTTGTATCAGCTTGTATGTTTCGCACGTATGGATGTTTAGTGCTCGCTAAACCACCATACACCGGAATTATTATTAAGGAATTTGTTAACTTTCGTGTATGACAACACAAAGAAGATCACAGCTGAAGTGCCATTCAGCCACATACGGACTGGTTCTCAAAGACAAGAAGAATATCAAGGGCACACTATGCTCCCTTTGTCTGTGTAACAAAGCACCTTGTGCATATTCACATCGGCGGAGCTAAAGAGTGATTGAAATCTTTTGTTCTTCGATGCTGCCATCATAAAAGTGGGATGAATGGAGGAATGATTGAAGTATAATCAAGACAGCACACCCTGTCATTTGAAGAGCTGGTCTTTAGACCCGTCTGACCTACGGGAAGAACGTCGGGAATAAGTCAAGCTGGAATCAAGCTTTGTTGTTCTGTCGTTGTGTCCTCCTCCAGCCCCCGCATTGCCTGAGTGAGTTTGCAGCAGCAGTGCTTGGAATCAGATTACATGCAACCATTCCAATGGTGTAACGGTGAGTGGCCTTTGCGAAAAGTCCAAGCTGAACTTGAGTTTGTTTTTTTCCCTTCAGCATTAGTCACAGAAGTGGTATTGCTGCTCAGGATGTTGAAACCAGTTTGAAGAAGTCAAAGGGAACTATTCGGAAAGGTCAAGAGCAGCTTGTTAAGATTAAGGAAATATTTGTGCTATGCCTAGACTGTTTTTAACAACCCGCATGCTGTCAGCCTTTAGCTCTTCTGAAAACTGATATGTCTAGAGTTTTATTTTTAGATGAAAACGTAGGTCGACCTATAACGAGTCAAATGTTCAATAACAGTAACGTTTAGCAATGAGACGAGGACCGAATTGTCATTATTAGCGGAAATTGCTCAGATTCTGATCACGTATATGTCATATGTCATGTAAAGCAGTCAATCGGATTGCCTTAACCAGATAAAACAAATAAAACAGCTGGCATATTTATGCATTATTAAGGCTTTTGGGTCATATATGCATATACCACCCAAAGTTTGAGGTTGGTATATATTTTTTTAATGTTTTTGAATGAAGTCTCTTATGCTCACCAAGGCTGCATTTATTTGATAAAAAATACACTGTGAAATATTATTACAGTTTAAAAGAAATAATCTCTATTTTGATTTATTTTATCATTTAATTTATTGCTGTGATGGTAAAGCTGAATTTCCAGCATCATTACTCCAGTCTTCAGTGTCACATGATGCTTCAGAAATCATTCTAATATGCTGATTTGCTGCTCAGGTATATATAATGGAAACTACTACATTTCAGCATTCTTGATGAATAGAAGGTTCAAATGAACAGCATTTATCTGAAATAGAAATCTTATGTAACATAAAAAATGTCTTTTTGATCCATCCAATGTGTCCTTGGTGAAAAAAATCATATTTTTTTTCTCAAAATAAATAAAATCCTACTGACTACAAACATCTGAATGATATACATATATACATATGTGTGGGTGTGTGTATATGCATACATACATAACTGGAATATATGTAAACAGGAAGCTGCTGAGCAAGCAAACTACTTCTGAATAAAGCGTTAACAAGAATATGGACCATAATTAGAAAATTGTGTGCATTGCACATGGCAAATGTCAACCACTAACAAAAATGTACCATGGTAATACTATGGTATTCTCTGAGTACCATGTACACTTAAAAAAAAAAAAAATGATAATCATTCAGTAGCCTTACATAATAATAATAATCTAATTAAAAAGCATTCAGTTGTAGAAAACTGAAATCTTTGCTTCCATATATGCCAAAATATAATACTAATAAATACATTCTCCAAATTGTTTTAAGATCTGAATCCTGTGCATATGGCACACATTAAATCTCACTATACCGTCTCATCAGAATGACACAAGTTTACAATAATCTCTGTGGAAGCTCCTCTCTATATAAGCACCTTAGATGAATCGTTCCACAGATTCAGACTAAGGGGGATTCTTGCAGACGCTGCGTTAATCTTTACCTCTTATGATGACTGACAGGAGCATATGAATGGAGATGAACTTCACATGGTAAGAAAACAGTAATGGTAAACTTTTATAACACACACGAACACACACATGGCATCCTGAAAGGCCAGATGGTGGTTTGTTGGCGGTAATTACACAGTTGTTTATATTTGTTTTGCACATAGCTAATTTCCAAGAATTCCCCTGAAAAGTGTTCTTCGTGCTCAAATGTTTTTGAGCCATTGTGTGTGATTTAAAGTGTGTGTTTGTGTGCAGGCTGCCTCTGTGGTCTAGGGCTGCAGCATTCAGACTGTGATATGTCAGAGGAAGACATCTACCGTCTGCCGCTCAATGTCTACGTCATTGTACTGGGCATAGGCATGTTCATCTTCATGCTCAGTGTTATCTTCTGCTGCTATCTGTTCAGGCACGAACCCAAATACATTCACCACTCCTGCACAACTGCTGTTACACAAATCAGATTGTGTCCTCTCTGTTGTTCTTTGCTCCTGTAAAGACATGTAGAAAGACACAGGAAGACATGTCTAGACATTGGCATTGCATATTTTTTTCTAAAATTAATCATCCTATTCACATACTTTTTTTTTTTTTAATGGTGCAATTTAAATTACATTTTGAATCCCACATTTCATCAGACTTTGAGTTAAATTATAAATTATTAGTGTAATTTAGTGTATATATTATGTCAAAGTATTTTATATGATTATGAGAGGGTTTGATAGAGGAAATGCTGCAGCGAAATGAATTACACAATCACAACAGCTCTCTTTTGCACCACCCACAGCAGTTTTTGCAGTTGAACTCAGGAAGTGCAGAAGTGTTTCATTTTTTCTCTCTCTTCTGTTTACAGGTTGAAACAGCAAGGTACAAGGGAGCAGTACAGCTACAATGAGGTGGGCCTAAAACAATACAGTTAGATGTAAATATAGCAAAGTTCAGTATCGGGTTGATTAAATCAGCAGTATGTCACCGTTTGGCAATGTTTCCTGAGAATGCCCAGCTCTATTTTTTAAGCGTCAGAATCAAAGATGCTAGTTCTGCATTTCAGATCTCCCACGCAGTGCATTAAAAATTCCTTTGCAAGCGAGGCTCGATTAGGTTATGATATGTTCATTTGATTCGTAAAAACCTCAGGGGAAATTCTTGATTATGCAAACAGACCTCTGCAAGATTTTCTGGTCCTCTCAACCAACTTGTGACCTGCATTTTGAAAACCCAGACGTGAAACTAATAGCCAGTAGAAGAGAATGGAACTCCAGCCCCTTTGCACCATCATGCAGTAGGAAAAAGTGTCACTGAAACCAAAACAAAGAGAAAATGCTGGCAAAGTTACAGCTAGCATTCCTACTGCTCAAGTGGGTGAATTATGTGTGTAAAAGAAAAGGAGACTAAAATATTTTGTTTCTCCATCACAGCAGCCCTGTGCCGTGTGTCTAGAGGAATTCAAGACCCGAGACGAGCTGGGCGTGTGCCCGTGTTCACACACCTTCCATAAGAAGTGAGTTCCACTGAAACAAGTGTTTACTTTGTGGGAAATGTCACATGTACTTCATTGCCAAGATTATAAAATTATAATTATAAATTATCTGTTTGGAATATACAGCCAGCAGAATTACAAAGAAAAACTCATCATTCACAGTTCATTGCCCTTGCACAATAATTTGTATTTATTTATTTATTAATAAGTAAATGTGAAATTTTCTGGACAGTAAAAAAATAGATATCTATACAGTGTGTATATATATATATGTATGTCTGTCTGTTAATTTTGACAGCAAATTTTGATTTTGATTTATTAGTCAGTCTTTTGACTAAAATGCAATTTAGTTTTAGTCATATTTTAGTCATCTGAATTGTTTTTAAATAACAGCACTCCAAATGTTCACCGTTTGTATCACTCCGCTTGCAGTATTTCTGCTGGCTCTGATGTCTCTATAGTGGTTAAACATGAGATATAATTCGTTTTGGGTAACGGTCTTTGGTCTCGTTAATCTATTATTTGTTCCAGAGCAAATAGTTTCGGCTGAGGCCAAAGTCTCATAACTATATATAACGTTATATAACTTTTAATGCTGAATATCAGAGCGCTGCCTTTGTTCTTTTGACTGAATTGCCTAGCAACCTTTATGATGGCTGTTATTGTTGTTTATGAAATATTATTATTCAATAAATGATATTTTATATAAATAATAGTATTTAATAATAGTATTTAGTATTGAGAAACAGTGTGTGTGTTCGTGATGGTGATTTTAGTTACATTATTCCGCCATTAGATGGAGACAAGAGACTGTTTTACGAGTCAGCAGTAAAGACTTTTATATTGAAAGAGACTGAAACTGGGTTGTAAACAAGCTAGTTATTTTTACCTTCAACAACACCTTAGACAACGAATGCAGTGAGCAGCGCTGTCATCAGAAATCACCCTTAATAGATGAAAGGATAGTACGACAAAGAAATCGCTTTCTAATGTTTTATTGTGAATATGAGATTGAGCTGAAGAATGAATGCCGTTTCAGATGCAGGTAATCGCACTCGCTCAGTCCATCTCTCTCTCATAATACTTTACTCTACATAATACAGTGATACAACGTTCACTAGTCCTTCGTTACTAGTTCTAAAGTGATGTTTTTGAATTAGTAACGGAGGCTTGAGCTCAGCTGTTACACTGTCAAACTGAGATTTGAATATGTGGTGGAAGGAAATATTTCCGCACAAAAGAGGGTTTTTAAAGACACTCCTTAAGAAATTAATACTTTTATTCAGCAAGAATGCATTGAATTGATCACGTCACAGTAAAAATATTTATGTATTTCCAAAGACTTCCAATTAATGCTGTTCTTTTTAACTGTCTATTAATCAAAGAATCTGATATTAAGCAACGTATGAGTATGATTTCTGTGACACTGAAGAGTAATGGCTCCTGAAATTCAGTTTTCCCATCACAGGAATAAATGACATTTTAAAATATAATAAAACAGAAAACAGTTATTTTAAATGATGATGATATTTCACAGTATTACCGTTTTTTTTACTGTATCTTTGATCAAATAAATGCAGCTTTGGTGAGCATAAAAACACGTCAAATACATTAAAAATCTTACTAACCCCAGACCGTTGAACAATACTATATATAAAATAAATACATTCTATTTTATGTGGATAAGTCCATTTACACACTCCTATTTATAAATAAGAAGTAGAAATAATAATAAAATGATATTAATAAAATAAACTAATATTATAATGCAATGCCATTTATTTGTTTGTAGAATAAATGCTGATAATATGTATCACTCTTACTATTGCTAACACTTTTGACTTCTAACAAACTCCTAAACGCATCAAACTACAAGCAACTGCAAAGCAACCACCTAGCATTGTGGTGACACATTTTGCACGGACAAGTAAAAGTGCAAAACCCTAGTTTACCATTTGCAGCAGTATTTTTAAAGAAATCTCTTGTTGTTTCTTTGTAACTTGCAGGTGCCTGCTGAAATGGCTAGAGATCCGCAGCGTCTGCCCGATGTGCAATAAACCCATCATGCGTCTACACAACACCGACGCCCCGCGAGGAGCCGAGGGGCTGCAAGACCCCGAGGAGGTGTGACCCCAGAAACTGTACGGCCCACGGCCAGATTAACACCCTCTAGTTCTGCGATTGTTGGAACATATCACATGACCTGCCAAGGCTCTCCAAAGCCATCTATATGCACCGCCACAGCGGACCGGAGAACGCGAGAAACCAGGACGACAGCGTTCAGTTTCCACTAGTGATTCAGTACCATATTGCCAGTAGCCAAACTTAAGAATAATCTCCTATATATTGTGCCACAATAATCTTTAAAGTAGTATCGTGCCGAGGTTTTAAAGCGAGAGATACAACGTGCATGCTGGGTAACGGACGTCAAAATGAGAGGTAAATATCTCAGGAGTTTGCCTCAGGGGATCTAACCAGGCAACAAAAGAAAACATTAAACTTAGGCAATTAAAATTCTGCTGTCAATGGACAGCCGTATATATGTGATAATAGGGTTGTAGGTGTAGTGCACTGTCTGTTTGACTGGTACTACGGTCTTCTTGAAGATCATGCGTAGTCCTTACAGAAATATTAAATATATAATCAGTAACCAGCAGTTCTTATCCAATATCGTGTTCATTGCTTGAATTGTTCCCTTTTCATTGTTATTTTGTATTGTTTGTTTTTGAATAAAATGTCATGTTTTTGTGGTTAACTTTCCTTTTTATATATATCTAAAAAAAAAAAAAAAAAGTGGATAAAGATCTGTGGAACTTTTGATAGCAGAATTTTTATTGCAAAACTTGAATGACTTCATATTACATCAATATTTTAATCCATAATCATTATTGATCAAATAGGAAAATTTGTGGTCATTTATAGACGTTCAGTGATAAGACAGTCCAGGAAACACATGCAAATGCACCTCCAGCAATATGTAAATAGGTGCACAAGTGATAAAAAAGCAGGAGGATTAAAGATGGGTGGGTGGCAAAAAAAGATTCTTTGTCCTCAAATATCCTATTAATCGTAAGGTAAAATAGATGGCTCTAGCTTGCAGCTTCTGCTCCGTTCGATTCCACATATTCTAGAGCTTTCTGTTTGACCGCCTGGATGGTCTCAGGTGTGCCGTTCTTCTTCTCGTACTCCAGGTAACGCTTGAAGAAGAATTTAATCTTCTTCACTGACACACTCAGGTGAATCACACGATCAAAAAGCTCCCTAGAGGAAACAGGAAAATATTTTTGATCATGTGTTGATTATGTCTCAGTTCAGATCAGTATTTTAAGATTATATTCCACTCTACATACAATATCAACTGTCAAAAATATAAATAATTACAAATTTAAAATATGAAATATTTTCATTAAATATTTTAAAAAATATAATTAAAAATGTAAAATAAATTTTAAAAGCAATATATATATATATATATCAAATGAATGCAGAGTATAGAATAGAGTTTTATAAAATAGAATAGTTTTAACTAACAAAGCCAGTTATGTCAAAGCAACTCTCATCCACTCATATGGTGTTCATATTAATATTCATCAATGTTATTTTTTTTTTTTTTAAATCTATTTTTGTATTTATCATTTTTTTACATGATTGATTTTGAGAAGTGATATGGCCTATTTTTTCAATATAATGTCTTTTTTTTAACTTTCAAATAAATAATTGTTTGAAATTTATATTTAAAACTAAATCAATAATGCAAAAAGTTGATTTGGTTAAAATGGACGACTAAAAATTCTGCCATAATTTCCTCACACTCAAGTCGTTCCAAATCTGTATAAATGTCACTCTTCTGTTGAACACAGAAGACGATATTTTGAAGAATGTTGGCAACCAAACAGTTGACGGTAGCCATTGACTACCATAGTATTTTTTCCCATGCTATTGAAACAATAGTGATCGTCAAATGCTTGTTTACCAACATTATTAAAAAAGTATCTTCTTTTGTGCTAAACAGAAGAAAGAAACTCATACAGGTTTGGAATTCCCATGCTATTGAAACAATAGTGATCGTCAAATGCTTGTTTACCAACATTATTAAAAAAGTATCTTTTGTGCTAAACAGAAGAAAGAAACTCATACAGGTTTGGAACATCAAGTCAAATTCTTGTACTACACATTTTCACTCTGACTAGTATCACCCTGCAGCTGTGTTTACCTCACTTCCTTCTGAGAGCCGTGCTTCACCATCAAGTCTATGAATACGGACCACAGGTCTGTGCGTTTGGGGTAGGTACTCAGGACCTTGTCAAACATGGATTTGGCTCTCTCGGCGTTCCCGTACTGAAACTCCAACCGGGCAGATTTGACAATCAGGTCCACGTCTGGAAAGACAGCAAGGAAACAATGCATGAGTTGCTAACAGGCAACCTGCAGGGCCTGAATATCATCCAAATGGCTTTTCAGATTCTTGATCATGAATGAATCTATACCTAGTGAGTCTCAATGCATGCATACATGTGGGAATTAAGTATGTATGTATGAAGTGGAGCTGGCACTCACGTTCCTTATTGGACAGGCTCTGCAGCGCCCTCTGCAGAAGGGCATTTGCAGCATCGCTCTGGTGCTGTCGTAGCAGGAAGTTGCCATAACTCAGATATACAGCTTTCTCCTGTCTGAAGCGTTTCACCATGCTTTTATAAAGATTCTCCGCCTCCTACACACACACACACACACACACACACAATGCAATACAGGCTTTCAATTTTGACAAAACTGATTTGTTCTCATCCACCCAACAACATGTGATACACAATATACTGGTGGCCATATTAGTATCAATAAATATTGCATTATTTTAATATACCATTATTGATGTTATATATAGTTAACATAAGGGTTTATTTCTAAATTTAAAATAAATATCCATATTTTATGGCATTTCAAATTGTACACTAAAATGTTCTGATGGCTTGTAGCACGTTTATATATATTATTTTAGTAATTAAATAAACAGTGTAAAAAATGCTTGGGGGCTATAAAACTTTTTTTGAATGTTTTGAAAAGTCTCATGCTCACCAAGGCTGCATTTATTTGACTAAAAATCCAGTAAAAAACATTGTGAAATATTGTTCTAAATTAAAATAACTGTTTTCTATCCGAATATATTTTAAAATGTAATTTATTCCTGTGATGCAAAGCTGTATTTTCAGCATCATTACTCTAGTCTTCAGTGTCACATGATCCTTTCATTTCTTATTATTATCAATGTTGAAAACAGTTATTTTTATGGAAACGCAATACTTTTTTCTTTTCAGGATCCTTTTTGATGAACAGAAAAATCGAAGAACAACATTTATTGAAAATACAAATCTTTTGTAACAATATTAATGTTTTACTGTCACTTTTGGTCAATTTAATGCCTTGCCGAATAAAAAAAAAAAACTTAATGACTGTAAAAGTTTGAACAAATTTGCTCAGACCGCCCATCCTTAAGTCAAAATATATATCATTGCATCCTTACTAACAACCACACAGATCACATGACCGGACATAATGCTTACTTTGATCTTGTCCGACTTGGCGTAAATGTCGGCTAGCTGCTGGAACACAGGAAGAGGTTCACAGTACTGGATGGCCCGTTCAAAGACTTTCTGCAAGCTTTCTTGTGTCCCGTACATGTTCTCCAGATTTAGCATGGCCACCCACACATTCAGCTTCTCCTGCTCCTCTCTAAAAACACAAACAAACCGGTTAATTGTTGTGTTGTCATTTAAAACAACTAAATTAATTATGCAAAAACAGGGAAAAGCAAAACACACACAAATAATAACTGGATCAAAAACATGTCATTTCTTTGCAATAATGACTGTTTTCAAACATGTTTCCTGTAGCAGTAGTAAGTTGTACGTAATTTATCGCAACCATCTTAAACTACAGCCTTTCACCTGAAGGAGATGGTTTTGAGGGCTCTCTCGCCGACCGCGCGCGCCTGCTCGATCTGCGTGGCCTGCAGATGGAAGGCCATGTACTGCAGCCAGAGGAGGGAGCTGTCCGGAGACGACAGGAGCAGACGCTCAAACGCCGCTGTGCTGTCCGGACACACGGACGTGTCCATGAGCTCCGCCTCCAGCTTGCTGAGCTGCTGCTGCTCCTCGTTCTGTTGCTTCTGCTTCAGCTCTTTACGGGACTTTTTCACAGGCTGGAGAGAAAGAGCAGCTGTTTACTGTGTGTTTGCAGACTATGCACTGTAAAACGTGATTTATCGAAATTGTAAATAAAAAGAGGACTTTTGGAGTAAATACTATTTTGGTCTTTCAAATTCAAAATGTTCTACTTCACATTTAATTGAATGTGCTACTTGCCGTTTCTTTGTAATTATTTAATTAAACCATAGTTTTTTTTTTAAGTTTAATAACCACTTTAATTATCACAGTTCTGTGAATATTTTTCCCGTTCCAAATTTTAAGACCTCTTGAAAATCAGAAATTTTGCATTGTATCACTTGTTCACCTATGGATCCTCTGCAGTGAATGGGTGCCGTCAGAATGAGAGTCCAAACAGCTGATAAAACGTCACAATAATCCACATGACTCCAGTCTATAAATTAAACTCTTGTGAAGCAAAGAGCTGCATGTTTGTAACAAACAAATTCATCATTCAGATATTTTAACTTTAAACCATCACTTCTGGCCAAAATATGTGTCATCTATCCATGCTAAATTGAGTGGATTACTTGTGGATTATTGTGATGTTTTGTTTGGACTCTCATTCTGACGGCACCCATTCACTGCAGAGGATCCACTGGTGAGCAAGTGATGTAATGCTAAATTTCTCCAAATCTGTTGTGATGAAGAAACAAACTCATCCATATTTTGCATATTGTCTGAAGGCAAGTCAATTTTCAGCAAATGTTCATTTTTGAGTGATCTATTCCTTTAAGATATTTAAGACTTTTTAATACCTTAAATTTGATAACCATAATTTTAAGGACCCTGTAAATTCTACATCAAATTTTTTCAGTATGTACACCTTTCATTGTGATTCTGGAAAATTAAATGAA
Source organism: Sinocyclocheilus rhinocerous (assembly GCF_001515625.1). Lineage (NCBI taxonomy): Eukaryota > Metazoa > Chordata > Actinopteri > Cypriniformes > Cyprinidae > Sinocyclocheilus > Sinocyclocheilus rhinocerous. Next base: position 392,734 of record NW_015626032.1, on the reverse strand, counting down.
TAGATATTCAACAGTCTACATAGGAGCACCTTAGTTCTGATGCATGTGTGAGCTCACCTTGCTCGTGACTTCCTGCTCATCCTCACTGGAACCACTGGTGTCGTCTATTGCGGCAAAAGGTGTTAAAGAGCACAGAGTGGATTCCCATGGGAAGCCAAATGCCACCTGCAGCCGTTTTGGTTCATTTTTTTCTTGGATACCCTAAAAATTCAGATGACAGCTGTTACACATCAGAGTAGTAGTTGTACACTCATATTTAGATGTAAAATCATTCAGATTGATCTGAAAAGAGATGCTGCATCACCTTTACTTGGTTACACTTTTCATGCGTTTCTTCCTCCTCTCTGAAGTACACTTCTACACCACTGTCATTATCCTCTGCTTTAGTTTTCTCTTTCTTCTTCTCTTTTAATGTTTTCTTCTTTTCCGTGGATTTGTCCTTCAATGAGTATTCTTTTTTCTTTTTTATCGTCTGTCCATTTTTCTCATTGTCTTGTTGCTTTAAGAAAAAAACACAAAGTCAAATCCATCCTCTTCGAACCAAATTCCCAAATGGGAGTTTGAGAAACAGTCCCATGTGAGGCTCAATTTTCCAAACCATCGCCATGGTGACCAAACCTTGCTCCAGCGTGTACGTCCCTACAGCAACGGCACACACAGGAAATGCTAAAGACACTCGAGGGACGATCGCCACATGCGTCACGGCATCAAGAGCAGTGTGGCTAGGAAATGTTGTCACATCAAATCTCCTCTGACAGTACTGATAGTGCTGTGCTTCATAACAGTTATGATCGGTGTTGGGGGTAATATATTACAAGTAACGCAAGTTACGTAATCAGATTACTTTTTTCAAGTAACTAGTAAAGTAACGCATTACTTTTGAATTTACTAGAGAATATCTGAGTTACTTTTTCAAATAAGTAACGTAAGTTATTTTATTTTTTTTCTTTTTTTTATTGCTGAAGTGTGTTGAAATTTCTTCTTCTGCATTCTACTGTACGGACTTAAATTTACATTTCCTTCAGCCTGAGGCTTATTCATTTCACTTTTGGTGTGAAAAGGCTTTTATATTTGCCAAAAATATAACTTTTTTTATTTTAAAATCAAACAAGCAAGCCCTGTCCAGATTTAAAAAGTAATGCAAAAGTAACGTAACACATTACTTTCCATAAAAAGTAACTAAGTAACGTAATTAGTTACTTTTTTATGGAGTAACGCAATATTGTAATGCATTACTTTTAAAAGTAACTTTCCCCAACACTGGTTATGATTGCAGATGAAACTACAAGTATTACCTGTGAGGGAAAGAGAAAGACGAAAAGGCCGGCTGGTACCAACACCAACAACCTTTGCAGAAACGGTCTGTCCTGTTTTAAAAAGCGTCTGTGGGTGTTTAGCTTGCTGTGGAAACACACATTTGAAAACACAGCTTGCTTATACTGAAATTAATGTAAAAATACATGCATTTTATAAGTGCATGACTTGAATTTTTTTTTACAAGTAACATTTATGCCACCGTTAAAGTAACTCTTTCAAGTAACATGTTTATTAGATAGAAATGATTTTTTTTTATAGAAAAGCAATATTGTAACACGTCACTTTTCAAATACTGCATTTAACAAAGAAGGAAAACAAGGTTGTACAGAGACTCACCCCAGGTTTGTTAATCATGGTTAGTAGTTCAACAGTTCCCATGACGTTGGGCTTCACATGAACTTCTAAGCATTGTGCTTCTTTGACGTACTGAGGAAAAGGCAAAAATGACTTCAACAGCTCCTGCAGTTTGAGATTACATTTCCTGTTCCTTCGATTGTAAAAGTTACCTTTGATGCAAAGCATATGACTTCATCTCCAGGTTTGTAGTTCACTTTGTCAATTGTCTTCTTATCAGAATCATTCAGTTTTCTGGAAAAGAGCGAAGAGTTGAAAAAGAGTGTACAGCAAAATAACAAACAGAAAACACACACACACAGACAAATGTTTGGTGCAGCTGTTCCCATATGCTGCTTGCTCACATTAATGTAAAATTATGGAGAGCTGTAGAAATTCATACCTGGGCAGAAGAGTGAGTTCAGGGAGGGAAACTTTAAAGTTGGGGTGAGAGACTGGCAGGAACCTGTTGAAAGAGAATATTTTATGAGAAAAACCCAGCAAAATCAATATTTTGCCAAAATTAAAAATGTCATGCTTGGTAAATGTCATATAAAACAATGTCAAAAGTCCACAAAAGCTGACATTATCACTACAACACCAACGAAGACTATTTATCCAAGCATATTCCTCACATTGAGCCACAAAAACAAAATATGAACAAATATATGCGCATGTAACGGAAATTTTTTTTTACAAGTAACATTTATGCCACCGTTAAAGTAACTCTTTCAAGTAACATGTTTATTAGATAGAAATGATTTTTTTTTATAGAAAAGCAATATTGTAACACGTCACTTTTCAAATACTGCATTTAACAAAGAAGGAAAACAAGGTTGTACAGAGACTCACCCCAGGTTTGTTAATCATGGCTAGTAGTTCAACAGTTCCCATGACGTTGGGCTTCACATGAACTTCTAAGCATTGTGCTTCTTTGACGTACTGAGGAAAAGGCAAAAATGACTTCAACAGCTCCTGCAGTTTGAGATTACATTTCCTGTTCCTTCGATTGTAAAAGTTACCTTTGATGCAAAGCATATGACTTCATCTCCAGGTTTGTAGTTCACTTTGTCAATTGTCTTCTTATCAGAATCATTCAGTTTTCTGGAAAAGAGCGAAGAGTTGAAAAAGAGTGTACAGCAAAATAACAAACAGAAAACACACACACACAGACAAATGTTTGGTGCAGCTGTTCCCATATGCTGCTTGCTCACATTAATGTAAAATTATGGAGAGCTTTAGAAATTCATACCTGGGCAGAAGAGTGAGTTCAGGGAGGGAAACTTTAAAGTTGGGGTGAGAGACTGGCAGGAACCTGTTGAAAGAGAATATTTTATGAGAAAAACCCAGCAAAATCAATATTTTGCCAAAATTAAAAATGTCATGCTTGGTAAATGTCATATAAAACAATGTCAAAAGTCCACAAAAGCTGACATTATCACTACAACACCAACGAAGACTATTTATCCAAGCATATTCCTCACATTGAGCCACAAAAACAAAATATGAACAAATATATGCGCATGTAACGGAGCAAAATTATATGAAATATTATTTAAATCTATATACTAAAAGTACACAGTAAAATAACTGTCTCCTAAAACCGCAAAATAATTAAATAAAAAAAGCATTTAAATGAATGAAAAAAACAAACAAATCATAAATTATGATTTAAAATCGTATTGAAATAAAAATATAAAATTAATAAAATTAACAATGAAATAAAAAATACAAAAATCATTTAAATAAATTAAATAAAAATTAAAATAAAATAAAAAAAACTCCACAATATTTAAATAAGTGAAATAAATTTTAAAAATAAATTAAACAAAACAAGACTCAAAAAATTCTAAATCATTTAAATAAATTAAATTAAAATGAAAAAAATAAAAAATAAATGAATACCTCCCAAAATAAAATAAAAAAGTACTATTTGAAAGCCTTGTATGTGGGGTTTACAAATAGTCCCATTTAAAGGCACTGAGACGAAGGACATTCTGTGATGGACAACTTAACACAGCTGTATTTACTTGTGACCACGAACTGTGTGCCCTCCAATCACTCTGGCTTTGACCTCGCTCCCGACCTTCAGCGACGATGTTGGGAAGCTGCCAACCACGGGAGACTCCTCGATCTGAGATACATGGATACTTCCTGCGGTCCCCGACGGCAGCGTCACCACCACGTCCATGGGCTTCACCTTCTTCACTGCCACCGTCATCACTTCCCCAAGACCTGTGCTCTTAGATTTGCTCTGCTCCCATTTAGTGTTCGATTTCTGCCATGCGACAAGAGGAAGTCCTCCCAACTCCTCGCTGCTTGGCTCCTCCACGGTCACATTCAGACAGGAACCGATGTAAATTTTCTTTGAATTTAAGATGTCATTTATTTGAGTGCGAGTGGGAATGATGCTCAGGTGACCGGTGTCACCCAATGAGACGACAGCAAAGTCTTTGTCGGTGTACTGGATAGTGGCAGTGAGTTTGGAGTCCTTTTCCAACTGAAGACAAACAAAAAGAATGAACTTTAACAGGCCTGAATAAATTAGATGCTGTGGGTTTTCAGGGTTTTGAGTTGGACTTACCTTTTTCCTCGTTGCCGCGGTCAGCTCTGGAAGCAGTGACACATGGACCTCAGACTTCGAAAGGTCGACATGGAGAATCACTGCAGTGAGTTTGCAGCCTGGACTCACATTCACACCTGAAACATTGACACAAATCTAGTTAGATGAGAACTAGCATGTTAACCAACCATCCATGTCTGGTTTCACATGCTTTTCACTAGATGGTATATGTAGACAGTCCAATGCGAGTATCATTTCAACAGGAAGTAGCTCTATTTGGAATCAAATTTAAGACATTTGGCTTCAACATCAGTATTCTACAGTGCTGTTATTGTAAACTAAAAGTAAAATAATTAAAAGTAAGCCTAATTCGCTAAGTCTAT
>NW_015626032.1:385785-387959 GCF_001515625.1 Sinocyclocheilus rhinocerous | reverse complement strand
TAAAATCGTATTGAAATAAAAATATTAAATTAATAAAATTAACAATGAAATAAAAAATACAAAAATCATTTAAATAAATTAAATAAAAATTAAAATAAAATAAAAAAACTCCACAATATTTAAATAAGTGAAATAAATTTTAAAAATAAATTAAACAAAACAAGACTCAAAAAATTCTAAATCATTTAAATAAATTAAATTAAAATGAAAAAAATAAAAAATAAATGAATACCTCCCAAAATAAAATAAAAAAGTACTATTTGAAAGCCTTGTATATGGGGTTTACAAATAGTCCCATTTAAAGGCACTGAGACGAAGGACATTCTGTGATGGACAACTTAACACGGCTGTATTTACTTGTGACCACGAACTGTGTGCCCTCCAATCACTCTGGCTTTGACCTCGCTCCCGACCTTCAGCGACGATGTTGGGAAGCTGCCAACCACGGGAGACTCCTCGATCTGAGATACATGGATACTTCCTGCGGTCCCCGACGGCAGCGTCACCACCACGTCCATGGGCTTCACCTTCTTCACTGCCACCGTCATCACTTCCCCAAGACCTGTGCTCTTAGATTTGCTCTGCTCCCATTTAGTGTTCGATTTCTGCCATGCGACAAGAGGAAGTCCTCCCAACTCCTCGCTGCTTGGCTCCTCCACGGTCACATTCAGACAGGAACCGATGTAAATTTTCTTTGAATTTAAGATGTCATTTATTTGAGTGCGAGTGGGAATGATGCTCAGGTGACCGGTGTCACCCAATGAGACGACAGCAAAGTCTTTGTCGGTGTACTGGATAGTGGCAGTGAGTTTGGAGTCCTCTTCCAACTGAAGATAAACAAAAAGAATGAACTTTAACAGACCTTTGAATAAATAAATTTGAAGAAATAAAGATTTTCAGGGCTCTGAGTTGGACTTACCTTTTTCCTCAGCGACGTGGTCAACTCTGGAAGCAGCGACACATGGACCTCAGACTTCGAAAGGTCGACATGGAGAATCACTGCAGTGAGTTTGCAGCCTGGACTCACATTCACACCTGAAACATTGACACAAATCTAGTTAGATGAGAACTAGCATGTTAACCAACCATCCATGTCTGGTTTCACATGCTTTTCACTAGATGGTATATGTAGACAGTCCAATGCGAGTATCATTTCAACAGGAAGTAGCTCTATTTGGAATCAAATTTAAGACATTTGGCTTCAACATCAGTATTCTACAGTGCTGTTATTGTAAACTAAAAGTAAAATAATTAAAAGTAAGCCTAATTCGCTAAGTCTATTGCAACTGATTAATCATCTGATTTATTTGAGGTGCAGTTTAAATTTCAATCACATTTTGCCATTCAAATAAGGGAAATTTAAGCATATTATATTATATTATATTATATTATATTATATGCAACATTATTATATTGCATTATATTATAATATATTATATTTAGGTTTCACTGGAGTGTGAATGTAAAGTGGACCAAGATTATAATTGAACAGAAACAATATATAAATAAACAAAATACATTTTCACAGCATTACAGAAAATAATATTGGACTATTTAATTACATCTTTCCAAGTAAAATCTAAAAAAATTATGTATCGTAATCATGACAGCTCTATTTTTCGGTAATTGAAAAAGCTGGAAAAAAATATATTCGCTTAAAAAATTAGAAATGTTGCCTTGGCTAATAACTGAAGTAAGTTGAAATAAACTGAAGTACTAAAATGAATGAAACTGAGCCTGAACTTTTTTCCGGGGGTTGGGGGTTACGGGGGCGGACACATACACAGGGTTATTTGGCAAACAAAAAAAGAAACTAACTAGTAATGTATCTGCCATTGCAATTATCCCTTGACAGGCTCAGACTACAGATTATGGAGGGATATTTGAAACAGCAATACCAAGAAAGTTTACTCACTACAATATGGTGCAAACACATGTAACATTTAGGATGCTTTTGATATCAAGTTTTGCTGGTTAGCTTTGTCCTTGACAGTGTACAAGACGACCTACAATCTAAAACATGAAATTTCTGAAATTGTTTTGTTCAAAAGAAATGAACATTTCTAATGTAAATTAAATACTAGGGAAAGAATATAAAATAGGAAATATACAAAGACAGTTTACTACAGAAAACTACAGTTCAGTTCAATTAACAACAACAGAAACATTAAAAT
>NW_015626032.1:371225-385533 GCF_001515625.1 Sinocyclocheilus rhinocerous | reverse complement strand
TAAGAATGCTTGTGTGAGGATACAATGCCCTTCTTCTTGGTCTTTCTGAGACACATTACATTAGAGATGGTGTTGCCCTCCTCCAGCGCCATCCACAAGGGAAGACAGTTGGCCACGTGGTCAGAGAGATGCACTGTGGGTATGAAAGCTGGCACCTCCTCAGGAACAATGGAGACCTCCAGACCATCCAGGACTTTCCGGCACACTCTTGCTTCGACCGTCTATATAGGAAACAACAATGAGATAAATCTGTACGAATGTAATTATTATTATACTTTTTTTCATTTTTCATGTGGTTTGCTAAGAAAATAAATAAAAACTTGTTTCAATTACCTTTCCAACCACAAAGTCAAATTTGGCAGTCTGCGCCTCTTTTACGTCTCCCTCAGTAACGGCTCTGAAGGATAAACGTAGCATCTTATTTTCCTCATCACACTTCAAGACTTTGGCCTGGACAACCTGCAGAAAACAGTTCAAAGTGTTAGAGTGAGCTGAAGATGAAAACACTTCAAGAGACACAAAAATGTCTGAATGGAACAAATTTGACAAAATATAAAATGTGCATGAGCAATATAATATACACTATAATTCAAAAGTTTAGGGTCAGTAAGATTTTTAAAGTATGCTTACAACAGCTGCATTTATTTGATCAAAAATACAGTAAAAAACGTAATATTGTGAAATATTACAGTTTAAAATAACTTTTCCATTTCAATATATTTTAAAATGTAATTTTTTTATGTAATTTTCAGCATCATTACTCCAGTCTTCAGTGTCACATGATCCTTCAGAAATCATTCTAATATGCTGATTTGCTGCTTGAGAAACATTTCTTATGGTTATCAATGTTTAAAACAGTTGTGCTGCTTAAGCCATATTACACTTTTAACGATTTCTTTAAGGAATGGAGAGCTCAAAAGAACAGCATTTATTTGAAATGGAAATCTTCTATAACAATGTAAAATCTTTAGTGTCATTTTTTATTAATTTGATGCATCCTTGCTGAATAAAAGTATTAATTTCTTTTAAAAAAATTTTTTTTACTGGCCCCAAACTTTTGAACAGTAGTGTAACTAGATTTTTAAGTAGATGCACTTGACAGTTTTTAAATATTGTTCATCACTGACCTGGCCAACGAAGAAGAGCTCTTCTGGATTAGCCACATGCTCTGTGGAAAGCTCCTGCATAGGAACCAGACCCTTCATGTCTCCATAGAAACGAACAATGCAGCCAAAGGCCTTCACACATATGATGAAGCCGTGGGAGACGCGGCCCACCTTGGCATCAGCGTAAGACAGGAAGAGAGGGAGTGTGGACTCAACAAGGGCTTTCTTCCTGGTCAGGAACAACTTTTTCTGCTCAGTGTCCACTGACAACACCTAAACCAACCCAAGTTAAATGGGTTGTTAAAGTTAAAAGAAAGGTTAAAAATAAAATAAAATAAATAAATGCAACAATAAAACAAGTTGGCATTATCCATTTGTTTTTTAATTTTACATAAAAAACTGTATTTTTTAAAAACTTGTAACGTAGAAAGCCATTTCACTGTCATGTGAAAATATATTTTTAAAATTGTTAAGAAAAAGATAAGTTCAAAAAGGACAACGCAGTAACCCCCAAAAATGCATGGCTAATTTTATTTTTATTACAATTTGGGAAAAACACTTTGGCATAATCTGTTTGTTTCAAATAATCAAAGCGGCTTTAAATTTTACATTATATTTAAGAAAACTCAAGCCTGCATTATAAGAGAAAAAAAAAAAAAAAAAAAGAGTAGCAAATTTTGGGGGAAAATTAAAATAAATAAATAAATAATATCAACTTAATAATTAAATAAGAAAACCCTATAAAAAATAATAATAAAAAACTTTGTCATAATTTTTGTACAAAAAAAACCAATATTTTTTTAAATCTTGTAATGTGTAGAAAGCCATTTCTCTGTCATGTGAAAATATATTTTCAAACTTATGAAAAAGACAAGTTCAAAAGGGAAAATGGAGTAACCCCAAAAACCTGTGTGACTAATTATTACCATTTTAAAATTCTTTCATCATTTTGGACATCCTTATTTTTCACTGACCCAAATAACAGCGCATGACTTTAACATCCCAGGTTAAACATCCTCACCCTGCACTGGACCTTCAGCCCACTAGAAAACACCTTCTCTGGGTTCTTTAGGACGACATCGGCCAGGTGAATTTTGGGTATCAATCCTCTGATGTGGTCCGTTATCCTCACATAGGCGCCATGTTTCTGCAAATCCAGACTCATACCTCGTCTCCTGTGTTGTAGGTAGATGCTTTGTCCTCATCAAGGTGCAGAAAATCAACCATTCCAGTAAAAGATGAAAGATACGTCACAATAAGCCCATAAGGAGTAACCTGGCATGACAAGACATCAGCAAACAACGTCAACATCTCAAAAGCATTGATCTAGAACACTTGAAACTGACTTAAAAAGGAATTCAAACTGCTTGAAGTGACTTACAGTCGTTCCTGAATATTAAACTGGGATATTTGGAAGTAGTGCTGGGCGGTATGACCAAAAATTTATATCACGGGATTTTTCAAAATTATCACGTTCTATTAGTTCTACAGCTTCAGTTTCGGAACTTTCACGCTTAGTAACACATACAGCTGTCCCCTCACCACAGTGCAACAGTGAAAAGGGACCCCTTTCAAACAGTGTCGCGTTCCGAACGTTGTTTAAGCGACATACACCGGTATTGCGGTATTTTAAAAATTCATATCATAACAAAAATAAACACCGGTATTCGGTATGAACCGGTATACCACCCAGCACTAGTTGGAAGTAATTTAACATTGACAATATTATACTACTTTACGTTTCTGTGCAGCTGACTTACCCTTTTAATGCGTGCCCGGACCAGAAGACCCGGCAGGAGCGTGTCCAGAGTCCATCCTTGCTGAGTCTCTGTCCAGAGTCCATCCTTGCTGAGTCTCTGCACAGGCCTTTGCAAGAGCCTGGGGATCCTGGGACAGACACACCACACGCCCGTCATTCTTGACTTCCTCTATCAGGATCATCACATACTGACCCACATTCAGATCTGAGACAAACAGGAAACTTACAATCATTATGCCACTTTTATCCTGATCCAGTATATCCTAACAACTTTTGTCTATGCTGTTGTCATTCCAAACCTGTATAACTTCTTTATTTATAATGAACAATAATATAATAGGTAAAATGTAAAATAATAATTCTGCATTTTAGATCTTAAAAGTAGTCTGACATGAAGGTGAGTAAATTATGACAATTTAAACACTGGTAGTTCTCTTAATCAACAAGAAGTGGGTAATTCATTGAATTATGATAAATAGATTCTGTATTTGTGCCTGATTCTCTACCTTGTTTTGAGGATGTGCTCTTTTTGGGCAGGAAAGCTTTAGTGCCACTGATTCCGATGTCAACCAGGAAGCCGTGATCTTCCACACTCTCCACACAACCACTCAGTGTCTAAAATGTTACGACAGCCTGATCTTAGTTCAAAAGTGACAATTACTCATAAAAGATTTAACAAGAACACAGTTTTTTTTTTTTTTATGAATTAATACTTTCATTTAGTAAGAACACATTACATTTATAATCTGACCAAATATTCGATTTCAAATAAATGCTTTCTATAAGCTTTCTATTCATCAAAGAACACTGAAAAAATGTATCAAAGTTTCCACAAACGTATGAAGGAACAGAACCGTTTTAAACATGATAAAAAATGTTTCTTGAGCAGCAAATCAACATATTAGAATGATTTCTGAAGGTTCATGTGACACTGAAGACTGGAGTAATGATGCTGAAAATTCAGCTTTGCATTTACAATACATCATTTTATATTGTAATAATATTTCATTTACAATATTACTGTTTTACTGCATTTCTAATCAAATAAATGCAGCCCTAGTGAGCATAAGAAACTTCTTTAAAAAAAAAAATCTAACAGACCTCAAACTTTTGCATCTATAAAAATCTACTTGCTATTTGATTATATTTATTGCCTCTAAAATTGCTTTCTAAAAATGCAATCATTTTAATATCCGCATCAAAAGAACACTGAATTCCGTTTGATACATGCATCTATTTGCTTATAATATAAACAAAAGTTTGCAAACTCACCATTCCAGGTTTCAAAGAACCTGAACGCAACACCTTGTTAACCTCTTTAGGGTTGATTGACACTTTAAGACTAATATGACCCTCCTTAATGGAGTCTAAAGACGACACAGCACATCTGATCAGCATTCTAGGAGTAAGTAGTTGTGAGAGAGGGACAACTTCCTGTGAAGAGCAGACAGACACAAACTAAATGCATCATACTGTTTAACGACAACATTCACATATTCACATCTTTTCTTTCCTTGTGCAGCTGCGTTACCTTCAAACTGTCTTCAGAGTCCAGGTTGTCCTTAAGAATATTGGTATAGGAGTCACAAATGTTGCAGATTGGCAGGTAACCAACGAGACCACTTGGGAGACCAACTACCGCCTCAAAGTCTGACACTTCCTTCACACAGCCCAGCATCAGCGTGCCAATCTTCAGATTCTAGACAGAGAAACCAGAGTGATCAGACACAAAGTCGTCAGTGGCATGACTCAATTCTTCTGTGTTTGTTTTTTTTAAATGTATATATTAACAAAAGAGTTTACGCATACACGAAGATGAAGAATTTCCACTCTGGCGGCAGTATTAAGTTTTAAATCCCCTTCTTCCAATTTTTGTTGTTTATTTTTTTTCTTTTCATCCTGTTGCACGAGCTTTCTCTTCTTTGTAACCACTGTTTCACGTGTCTGAAAAATATTACATACATGTATATTACACTCATAGCAAGATGTGCAAGCTGCTGTATGCACATTGATCTTCATTAAAATCGCTGTTGTAGTCACCACCACCACCATCATCATCATCTTACTTCAAAAAGATTGTCCAAGCCATGTGCCTTAACATTTTTGGGCTCAGTGGTCTTCTTCTCTGTCCCACCACGGGGAAAATCTTCCTCCATAGACGCCATTCTTCACCATGTACCTAAATATAAAGGCTCTAATGAGTTCCAATAAAGAAACAAACGCATAAAACAGAGTCTTTTAGACATGAATCTTTGTCTTGTCTTACATCTGCTTACATGTTGTTACCAAACTGCAGGCAGAGACACATTAGAAACACAACATACATAACTATACTATAATGCACCGTTTAGTCAACATATTCCTTACATGAAAATACGCAACAACTGCCATTAAACCCCTCTAGCGGTAACAACAAATTAATCTTACTTACGCTATAAAACGTTGTGTAGATCTCAATGCACGTAAACACACTCGGTGCAAGTAAATCTCACATGTTCCTCAGAAGAGTGCGAACTGTACCACCCGGACGTAAACACTGAGAGGCGGGATTTCAGATTATGCCGAAAGGAAAAGAATCAACCAATAGGATGACGGGAAAATTAGATTGACGTCTCTGCGAACCTATTGTGTTAGTGCAAGAAGTGATTGACGTGAGTGTAATCCAGTTAATGCAGTCCATTCAGGCTACACCGCGAAGGCGGGATTTCCTTAAATCATTCACTTTCCGGCCACTCCATTGTAGGGCACCAGCTCGCTCGGTAAGTCATGATTCACAGTTTAATAGAAATATCTTTTATTCAGCGTGTTTTAGAAATCGATGCTGTTTTTATGTTGCTTGCAAAACAAATATACGCTGCTCAGTAAAGCCCTCAGGTCGCATTTACCATCAATACGCTTTGACTGAGGTGCTTATATACAAATTGTAATATTAAATATATTTTAAACATTATAGAAATTACCTATAAAATCTTATGTTAAAACTACAACTACATTTCAGGAAAAAAACAGCCTGTCATTGTTCCAATATGCAGTGTTGTCCTTACAGTTTATGGTCCTTACGCATTTATGAAAAGCGATGCGTAACTTTGAATGTATTTATTTTCATTTATGAATGCGTATATTAACAGTTTGCGCACAGAAATCATGGGAGGACACGACGCTGGAACTCACCACCAGTTCACTGGCATCGCCAAGTACTTCAATTCATACACAATCACAGGCAGGAGGAATGTAAGTTTTTATATACCCTCGAATAATGCAAATTCTGCCATTATTATGCAGTTAAACTCAAGTGTGCATTGCCTTTGTATTTTTCCACTAAATTAAGTAATCCAGACTCTCTTTGTCCCTTGACTTTAGTGTGTGTTGGCCACATACGCCAGTATTGCTGCCATTATCCTCTTCTTTAAATTGAAGCCCAAGAAGCAAAAGGCCGTGAAATCAAGTTAATTTATAGTAAGTACTGCCTAAATGTAACTCTAACCAAAATGTACATTTCCAAAAGTTACGTTGAACTCTTTTTTTCCCTGTTTTCAGGATGTTTTGTGTTGAAACTAGGGGTGCGGGAAGCTGGATGTCCTTGTTTTGACCTCATCACTTAAGTTCAACTATGTAAAGAATAAAAAAAAAAAGATCACTTACACCAAACAAACGTTGTGTAGAAAATTTTATTTACAATTTTAGGAACTAGTATTAAAATTTGTACAGAAACTGTGAACCGTGTTCATATGCGACACATTTCAAAGATCAATGACAAGTTTCTGAATAAGAATGGAAGAGCTTATCATTTACAAAGACAAAAAGAGACCAGCCACATCATTTCGAGGCATGTGATGTGTAAGGGCCTTGGGGGGGAAAAAAGCATGGCAGTGATGCGATCGATGAGAAAACGAAATAAGCTTCTCGTGAGCATGAGGTGTAAAATCTGATCTAGAATCAGCATATGAATGATGCAAGAGGTATCGGTGGCTGCTGTATGCTCAGTGCTTGATGGTTCATTATGATGTCTTTCACTTCGCTTGAACCTATTTCACATATTCGGGTGAGCAGTAATCTTTCAATAACATGCACCATTCACGAAAAACAAACACAGCTACGAAAGGTCATTGTCCTCAGGAAGATGCGGTCACGTCACTGGGAGTTGTAGGCGCCTGCGGCCAGTAGCAGGTTGCGTCTGGTGAAATGCAGGTGGGTAACAGGTGTGGATTTGCTGTGGTACATCCCGAGCAGCAGCTCCTGGGAGTTATCGGGCAAGTGAATGTGGCCCGTCGTTGCGGTGAAGTCGTCAGTCTCCACTTCATCGAAAGCCTTCATGGAGTCCCACAGCCGAACGGTGTTATCCATAGAACCTGGAGCAAAACACATGGAATTTTGAACTGAACTGAATGACTATCAATCAGACGACAGAAGGCATTCAGTAGATTGTGTGCTGACCTGATGCGAGGATTTCTCCGTCTCTGCTGAACTTGAGGGCATAAATTGTGTCTGTGTGACCCTTCAGCTCTCCGATCATCAGCCCATGTCCAATATCCCATAGTAAAACTCTCCCATCTGTGGATCCAGATGCCAGGAACTTTCCATTAGGTGAGAATGCTAGAGAATGGATGGGCCCCTGAAAAACAAACATTATCACTTTTACTATTACTACTATTACCGTAGGTCATAGGATAAAAATAGTCATTGGGTAATAAATTGCACATGAGATAGACAGAAGAAACGAAGGGTTGAGCAGGTTTGTTAGTGATGGGTTTGAAATGACAAGGAGCAGTGTTTTGAATAGCAGCTGAATTAAAATATACAAATTACATAAAAAAACTTAATTAGAAATATTGCCTTGGCAACAAAATGAAATACAATCAGTTTAAGCTGAAGTACTCACCTAAACTAAAGCTAAACAAATATAGCTAAATTAAAATGAAAACTGAAAATATAAACAATTCATAAATACTATAATAGTAAGGCTACATGAATAACACTGAGAGGGAGAAAATGAATAATGAAAGAACTTCACAGAGACAGTGATGCAATGCAAATTCAAACATAAATGAGACGAATGGGATTTCCTGTGCAGTGCTCATATCTTCCAGTCACCTTTGGAAGCTTTCGATACCTTGTGACCTGTGAGAATGCGGACACAGTTTGCATTCAGGACGTCCCAGAGGCGTACAGTGCGGTCGGTCGAGCCTGTGGCCACATAGTTAGAGTTGGGGTGGAATCGCGTGCAGGTGACGTCAGCCAGATGCCCAGCAAATATCCGCAAGGGCTGGTAATGATCCGTCGCCCAGAGGCTGGGAAGCAAATGAAGATATCCTATTTGATTAAGGTCTTGAAAACATTTGCAATATCTTGCCATCCGTAGATGGGTCTCGTCATAACCATATTTGGAAACAGACTATATGATAATCATATAATGCTCAGCGTAGGTCATAGGATAAAAATAGTCATTGGGTAATAAATTGCACATGAGATAGACAGAAGAAACGAAGGGTTGAGCAGGTTTGTTAGTGATGGGTTTGAAATGACAAGGAGCAGTGTTTTGAATAGCAGCTGAATTAAAATATACAAATTACATAAAAAAACTTAATTAGAAATATTGCCTTGGCAACAAAATGAAATACAATCAGTTTAAGCTGAAGTACTCACCTAAACTAAAGCTAAACAAATATAGCTAAATTAAAATGAAAACTGAAAATATAAACAATTCATAAATACTATAATAGTAAGGCTACATGAATAACACAGAGGGAGAAAATGAATAATGAAAGAACTTCACAGAGACAGTGATGCAATGCAAATTCAAATATAAATGAGACGAATGGGATTTCCTGTGCAGTGCTCATATCTTCCAGTCACCTTTGGAAGCTTTCGATACCTTGTGACCTGTGAGAATGCGGACACAGTTTGCATTCAGGACGTCCCAGAGGCGTACAGTGCGGTCGGTCGAGCCTGTGGCCACATAGTTAGAGTTGGGGTGGAATCGCGTGCAGGTGACGTCAGCCAGATGCCCAGCAAATATCCGCAAGGGCTGGTAATGATCCGTCGCCCAGAGGCTGGGAAGCAAATGAAGATATCCTATTTGATTAAGGTCTTGAAAACATTTGCAATATCTTGCCATCCGTAGATGGGTCTCGTCATAACCATATTTGGAAACAGACTATATGATAATCATATAATGCTAAGCTATTTGGGTGGAAAAACCTGTCAAAAAATATTCAGGTCATATTACTCGATAAAATCAAAAGAAAAAAAATCAAAAGACTTTGCTTAAAGGAAATAAGCCTTATTATTATTATTATTATTATTATATTTACAGATATATTTATTATTATTAACACATACATATATATGTATACACATGTTTGTATATAAATATATAATTTTTATTTATTTAATATCTGTACAATTATTATATATTATCGCAACACACACATACATAAAAAATACTATTAAATATTTATACATTATTGTAGAAAGTGCCCATTCAGTATATGTATTAGTATACACAGATTTAAATAAACCCAAATTGTCATTACTGTAATAAAAACAATTAAATAAAACATTATTAATAACAGCATTACAATAATGAGAATCTGCCGTACCGTGCTACTCTGTCGTGTCCTCCTGACACAAAGTAATAGCCGAAGGGTGAGAAATGAGTGTCCCACACTGGATAGTTATGTCCTTTATACCCCACGAGACACGTAAACGTCTGCAGGCTCCACAGTCTGACTGTACCGTCCTCAGAACTGGACAACAGATAGTTCCTGAGAGACACACACAGATATCAAACCACACTGTCAGATCAGCTGCTGCAGGAAGCTATCAAATCACTTCAAACATGTTTAGTCCATAGCAAACTAATTGTTTGGTCGTTCTTATGCTTACACAGCTCCCCTGTTGTCCTGTATTACTCAGAAGACACATTTGATACCTGTCTGGACTGAAGCTGACACCATACACCGGCCCACTGTGACCGTGGAGGATCTTCGACTCACTGGCCGTCTTCTCATCCATGATCCTCTCCAGAACGTCATCAGACTCTTTCTCAATCACATTCAGTTCTAGAGAATAGGACAGCATAATTGAAATCATACAAGGCATCATACACCGCTTACACTGGGGTCTAGAAGCAGAAAATTTGGGATTGTCTTTAAAAGTGGAAATATAGGTATTGGATTGTTAAAGTTGTAAGATATCAAATGTAAAGTTTTCACTCAAATGTGAGAGTGATTATGGAGGTACGTACCTCCTGCGGATTTGACTTTGCGCAATTTCTTGGGTGTGACGCTCCACACGCGGACTGTGGAGTCTGCGAACCCTCCCGCTAACAGACTGGAGTCGTCAGTGAAGTCTACCGCCGTCAAACCCTGAGCGACAACACACGATCAGCAGGTGTGAAGTTAAGCAACACCCAACTAAAGCATCAACAAAAACACTGCCAACCTGGAAGGCGTTGAGGAACGTATAGAAGCAAATGGAAGGCAGGTTCTCGGGGCCGAGCCGGATTCTTTTGGTGCTCTCCTTCATGTACATGATCTTATCCAGTTTGTCCGAGTCCTTCAGCTCCGGCAGAGGGATCCTGTATGTCAGAGGTTATGAAACTATATATCCAGATTCAAATCATTTCTAAGCATCATCTTTAAATTCTCATGAAAAAAAAATATGTCCAATATACACTACATTTTAACAGTTTGGGGTCAGATTTAAGTCAGTAAGTCTGTTTTCTATTGTAATATATTTTAAAATTTAATCTATTCCTGTGATGCTAAGATACATTTTCAGCATCATTCCTCCAGTCTTCAGTGTCACATGATCCTTCAGAAATCATTCTGATATGCTGATGTATTATCAATAAACATTTATTATTATTATCAATGTTGAATCATTTGTGCTGCTTAATAATTTCATGGAAACCATGATACATTTTTTTCTATAATATTTGATGAGTAGAAAAATCTAAATAATTTATTTAAAATCTTTTATAACAATGAAAAAGTCTTCATTGTCACTTTTGATCAATTTAATGTGTCCTTGATGAATAAAAACTTTGAAAAAAATGTCATACCTGTTCTGTTGAGGAGCGTTGGGGTCTTGTTTCTTACTCTTGGAGCCCAGACTGTCCTTTTTTGTTTTCTTCTTCTTGGGCTTCCCTTCCTCGTTCTCTGCTTCATCATCTTCATCATCTAACGGGACCTCGATCTCTGGCTCCTTTAGCAGTCCATAGAATACCTGGTACCATTAGAAACAAAACAGACATCATTAAAACACACAATAATTTTCAAATAAGAGATGATTTCAGTTCAAGAGACTGCAATTATGAGATCATTTTTTTTAAATCTCTTTCAATGCCTTTCCTTATAATTTCCTCAAAGTGCAAACTCTGTCATTGTGATACCATCAAGTATCTTAATGATATTAAAAAACATCTATTATATACACTAGCTTTCGAAAGATTTTTTAAAAACAAATTAGCAAGGCATTAAATTAATCAAAAGACATTTACAATGTTACAAAATATTCCTGTTTTAAATAAATACTGTTCTTTTGAATTTTCTATTTATCGAAAATTCCTGAAAAAAAAAAAAAATGTTTCCACAAAAATGAAATGTTTCTTGAGCAGCAAATCAGTATATTAGAATGATTTCTGAAGGATCATGTGACACTGAAGACTGGAGTAATGATGCTGAAAATTCAGCTTTGATCACAGAAATAAACTACATTTTAAAATATATTCAAATAGAAAGCAGTTATTAAACAGTTATTTTAAATTGTAATATTTCACTATTCACTATTTTTCATCAAATAAATGCAGCCCTGGTGAGCATAAAAGAGTTCTTTCAAAAAAATTTTTTTAAAATCTCACCAACCTCACACTTTTGAAAGGTAGTGTATATTTTCCACATGGAAATGTATCTAACCTTGGCTTTATTGACTTCTCGTTTGGCCTCTCCTGCGAGACTGCCGGACATGCTGTCGATCTGGCTCTTGCTGCGAGGCATGCCGTCAAAGATGTCGATGTACAAGTGCTCTTGAATGATGTTCCATATCTGGTTATTATGCCTTTCCTGCAAGTGTCTCTTCAGCAGCTGGTACGAGTCTCGGGAGATGTGCAGCACGAAACGGCTGGTGCGGAAGTCCAGCAGCACCTCGTTCCCCTTCAGGTGCTCTTTCTTAGTCAGGCCGCAGAGAATGTGCAGGTCATCCTGATAGTAACACTCCTGATCGCCGCTGAACCTATCAGCAAACAGGAAACGAACTGGTTAAGCCACTACTGAAGAGTCCAGTGTTTAGACTTACAGAATAAAAATGGTCATTATAGTCAAATTACATGAGGATAATCATATCATCCCTCATTAATTCCACAACGTAAACAAGATCTGATGCTTACTTGTCAAAGAAAGCCTTTGCTTCAGTCTCATGGTTGTTGTAGACCAGCTCCAGGTACATGTGGACGAACAGAGGGTAGAAGAGCTGGGACAGCTCCGCTCGGTGACAGTCCAGCACGGACTCGATGAAGTTCTTCAGGCCGCTGTAGTACACCTGATACAGGGGGGGGTCCCCCTGCTGGCTGTATGCTGACAACACCACACTGACATCCGGCTGGTCTTCTGACAACATAAACATAAATGGCAAATCACACCTGAAAATGTTGATGATACAACTGCATATTGAAAAAGCAGGTAGATCACAGCAAAAGATGCTACACGGTACAAAGACTAGGGATGCACCGAAATTAAAATTCTTGGCCGAAGCCGAAACTGAACAAAATGAAACACTGGGCCGAATGCCGAACACGGGTTTTCAAGTTTTTTCCCCCCCATGTATTTTGACAATTTTTTTCATTATTAAAAAAAAAAAAATATATATATATATATATACCGGTAGTACTAAATATATACCTATGTAATTTTTTGTATTGGGATTTTACTAAAGCTTAATAATATACTGAATAAATTTGTACATTTTTTATTTTATATTTTTCATTTCAATTTTATTAACATTTTTAGTAATTGTGCATTTTTGCAGTTTTTGTTTATTAGTTTTATTTTTATTTTTTTTAATTATTCTGTTTTTGTCTATACATACTCTACCTTTCAAAAGTTTGTGATCAGTAAGATTTTTTATATTTTTTAAAGAAGTATCTTCTGCTCATCAAGGGCGCATTCATTTGATCAAAAATAGTCGAAAAGTAATAATGTAAAATATTATTAAAATTTTAAATAATGGTTTCTATTTGAATATATTTTAAAATGTAGTTTATTCCTGTGAAGCAAAGCTGAATTTTCAGCATCATTACTCCAGTCTTCAGTGTCACATGATCCTTTAGAAATCATTCTAATATGCTGATTTATTATTGCTTAATTTTATTTCAAGACAAGTAATGAAAATGTTTTGTACAGTTTTAGTTACCTATAAGAATATATATAAGATATATAAGAATTCTGATATCTACATTGTGATGTATGTAGTATTATTTATAGTAATTATAGTAACATACTTATATTCCAGTAATGTTTTTTTTCTGCTTATATATTACAGAAAAAATGTAACCATAACTTTTTTATGCATGAACTTCCTGCACAAAGTGCATGTGGAATGCCAGTAAAATATGTTGGAAACTCGGTGTTCAAATGTACAAAACATAAGCAAGAATATTTGGAGGGCTATATTGTTGATGCAACTAACCTTCTGTACAAACTACAGCAAAACATTAGAAAGGCATAAAGCATGGTAAATATCGGCAATTATAAGTCGTAGGTGACGCTCACTCTTTACGGGCATGCTTTGGGGGGCGGCTGCTGATGTGATGGACACCCGGCTGAGCAGAGAGTTTGCATCCCCTCCATCCCCGTCTCCCTTCCCTCCTCCGCTGCCATCGGTAGCCTGTGAGCCCTCCTGATGTTCTCCTAAACCGGCTTCCCGCCGCAGGATCTCCACCGACTCCGACAGTTTATTCCGCTTTAGAAACTGCAGAACTGCGATCAAAGTTTGCTGGTCCTCCATCTTCGGGGCTCCGCCGGCGGGGGCAGCGGTGAGGGGCGATGAGGACAGCGTCCCGCTCGCTGTGTTCCCCGAGAGGTTAGACGTCCCATCGCTGAGAATCTCTGGCTTTGCCTCTTTCTCTGCGTCTAGCTCCATCGGTCCATCTTGCACAGCCGCCATTTTTCTCTGGCGCTGAAAGCAATGGCGTCATGACGTGCGCAGCGTAGTACGTCTTCTTCTTCTTTGGATTTTTTTGGCGTATTCCGCACCATAGGCACATACCGCCACCAACTGTTTCTAATCATACATGGATGATAGTCCCGCCTCTATTCATATTTTATTTATTTATTTTTTAATTGTTAATTTTATTTCGGGCTCACCCAAGCTGTATTTCTGGCTGCTGCGTGTTCAGCTCCCATGCCAAAAAACCCAGCTTGTGTGTTCCCCTATTCCTTTGCTT
>NW_015626032.1:347596-370418 GCF_001515625.1 Sinocyclocheilus rhinocerous | reverse complement strand
AGAAGAAGAAGCAAGTCACTGGTAGCGTGTGAAGAGAGAATCAAATTATTTTTCAAGGGGTAAAATTATTATGAATATCAACACTGTCATTTTTTTTTAAAGTGGCAGTATTTGCCCGCTGGAACTGATTTTCTGAGGCATTTTTACTTTTGGAGGGGCATTTTTTTAAAGTTTAAAAACATAATGTCGTCCCTGTACATCAAATTCTTTAATTGAATTTTAATAAATGTATATAAATACATTTAAATCTGAACAATTATTGATGTTACATATACATGAAATCACGTAAAATTTGCGTTGTTCAGCGTTTGAAAGCCGGTTTTTACGTAAAAGAGGTATTATTTTCCAAAGCGACTGTAGAGGCAGTAATGTCACAGCAGCAGATGAGAGCGAGTACTGCGCTTTCCTTTACTTTCCGGTAGGAGGTAGTGGTGGGAAGTCTGACTATTTTCCGGGAATCGGTTCTTTTGAACAGTTCATTTCAAAGAACCAATTCAGGTATTCTTTCCGTCATGACGAAATTACGTCACCACGTGGTCGCGGAGTGGCTCTAAAACGTTACAATAAAGTCACATATAAACACATTGCTGTTTATTATGCTTTTCTCCGATTAAGTTTTATTAAAAAGAGTTTAATGTCCCAGTTCAATCAGTTTGTTGCAATGACCCAACTCATAAAAACACAACATATACATGAAATCACGTAAAATTTGCGTTGTTCAGCGTTTGAAAGCCGGTTTTTACGTAAAAGAGGTATTATTTTCCAAAGCGACTGTAGAGGCAGTAATGTCACAGCAGCAGATGAGAGCGAGTACTGCGCTTTCCTTTACTTTCCGGTAGGAGGTAGTGGTGGGAAGTCTGACTATTTTCCGGGAATCGGTTCTTTTGAACAGTTCATTTCAAAGAACCAATTCAGGTATTCTTTCCGTCATGACGAAATTACGTCACCACGTGGTCCCGGAGTGGCTCTAAAACGTTACAATAAAGCCACATATAAACACATTGCTGTTTATTATGCTTTTCTCCGATTAAGTTTTATTAAAGAATTTAATGTCCCAGTTCAGTCAGTTTGTTGCAATGACCCAACTCATAAAAACACAATTTACATTTACATTAAAAATCCTGATTATTGATTTGCATTTTAGCTGAATCAGTCGTCCTAAACGTAATTACAGTAGACCTACGTTTTACTGGTAAACGTTTCTGCAATTTGGCTATTAAAGTATTTTACAATGAGTTAGTCAAATATTCGTAAACTCTACTATCAGCTAAATCAAGAAGAGCTCAGTCCGAGTCGGGAACGAGTCGTTTGGAGCGTTTTGAAAGATTCATTCAAAAAGATTCGTTCACGAATCTCACTCACATCGCTAGCAGGAGGCGTCCAGAGAGGCTGTGTCAGTCGAAAGCAAACATCTTCATCAGGGATTCTGTGTTTTTTGAGGGCTCAAGAAAAGTTAGCGACATCCGTCCCGTCATTTGGAAGAAAAATGCCTGAGTTATTGGCTTTTTATCGGATCTAGATCAATATTCATGGACTGATGCGGCCATGGCAAGTCTCGGTGTCAGCTTTATCGATACACGCCAGCGACATCTGAAGGATATAAAGTGAAAGATATATTATAATTAAGTTGATCCTGTGTTTTTTGAGGGCTCAAGAAAAGGTAGCGACATCCGTCCCGTCATTTGGAAGAAAAATGCCTGAGTTATTGGCTTTTTATCGGATCTAGATCAATATTCATGGACTGATGCGGCCATGGCAAGTCTCGGTGCCAGCTTTATCGATACACGCCGGCGACATCTGAAGGATATAAAGTGAAAGATATATTATAACTAAGTTGATCTGATCTCGGCAGACTCCATCTGTGCGCATGCGAGATAACAGTTCTGCGCTCTGGATATGCTGATGTCAACTGATATAGGCTGAGTATCTGTTCAAGATAATGTGATTTTGTCTTTCCATAGACATTTTTCTGTGACACTATCATCGGCAAGTCTAAAACGGGGACTAATTTGTACCATTTGGTTTGTAACGTGTTTTTAAACGGCACATTTGATGGTTAATGAACGGATATCTTCATCTACAATCAGCTGACCACCTCTGAATTCACTGCATTAGAAGAGATATCCTGGAGTTTCCCTTCATTTGCTTAAACAAAAGCAGACTCGGACCCCAGATATTTACTCTTGTGTTAAAGGAGCCTATAAGGATCGTGGTTAAAGAGTAACGGCATCTTGGAGATGTCAGGCCGGCCTAGGACCACCTCATTTGCGGAGAGCTGCAAGCCAGTGCCGCAGCCTTCAGCCTTTGGCAACATGAAAGTCAGCAGTAAGTATCAACATCTACTCATATCGTAATAATTCTCAGACAAACACTATAAGAAAAACAAGAATTTCAAAACTGGTTTTGATTAGGATGCATATGTATGATATACAGTTTGTGAGCATCTGTCATGTCATCTTGCCCCTAATGTAATGCTGCCTGGATCTCAAGGGATGGGTCAGGTCCTGTCTCTTGTTATCAGATCTGCTCTATGGAAATACATTTGCTGCACTGTGCACTAAGGAAGCACCCTGACTGGACACCATTGCACAGCTCAGTAGTTTATACCAGGGAGGTACCTTTTTTTCAGCTAAGATAATGACTGCGTTCACTTGCAATTAAGAATTGTCAAAATGTAATCTGAATTTTTTTCATATAAGCATCATGTAGACACAAAAAAATAATATTTCCGTTGCTTGAAATAAATGAAACATTTACTAAAATAAAATAAAGCTTATTTTATTTCAGCTATTTGCCGCATTGTTTAATTTGATGTACTAAAATAACTAAAAAATAAAAATTAATAAAAGCTACATAGACATTAACAAAAATGACAGAAACATACAGCAAAATTACTAAAACTTTGAACTAAAATAAAATGAAAGCGAATCTAAAAATTAAAACTAATTCTAAATATTAATTAGAACTATAATAGTATCCCTGTGATCCTAAAATAACACTGACCTGATTACCATAACCAGTTTCAACAAATATTCCAGGTTACGGAAGTCTGAAAAAGACAGCTGTCACATGATAATTTAATTACAGCGTTTATTCCGAATAAAGCGTTTACGTGAACTGAATGTCTGATTAAGGAATATGCCAAATTGTCTTTTACAGATTTTTTAAAATATTGTGTCCAGTTTTGGTCCATCATTTATATGATATATACATGGCCATTTTTCTGATCAGAATATTCCTGTGGACACATAAAACTGTCATTTAAAGGGACAGGTCACCAAAAAATTTACTTAACCTCAAGTTGTTCCAAACTAGGGCTGCACAATAAATCGCATGCGATATTTAACGCGCATCTTGTCAGTAAAGCCATTCTGTAATCAGCGGTAAATCTCCATCACCTGCGGGCTTTCACGTGGAGCAGCATTAACTACACAGAGCCGTTGTTCACCGACAAGCTGCGCAAAACATGCGCAAAATATGATCGTGGTTTTGCTGACAAGTTACGCAAAAAAATCATAGACGATTTTATTGCGCGATTCTGAAATCGTTCGCGATAATTCTTCTGCGAGGCGTATTTGGAGTTTCAGCGCGAGAGCGCCCTCTGGCCTTTGGATGGAGATTTACTGCTGATCACAGAACCGTGCCTCACTGAAAGATACGCATGACAATCGCAGCTTCTGTCGAATCGCGATCTCGATTCCATTTCGATTTATCGTGCAGCCCTAGTTGATATGTAGACTGTTGGTGTTTAAATTCTGCAGGGAGGGCTGATCATTAGATATTCATAATCAGTTCATGTTTATTTGTGATCGTTTCGTTTTCATCTGTTCTTAACATTGCAGATGGAGAGGGATAATCATTTTGTATGTGAGATAATGTGATTAATGCTGTAGCCGTAATGATGAAAAGTCTCTTAGACTGGAGAAGATTAAGCTAAGCTGCGTCTTATATTAAATGCCTTGGTTTATCTGAATTGCTAAATGACTAGTCGGTTCGCGAGCTGGATGGTGTCAGAGGAGCAGGATGGTAAGATGATCTGGGTAAGTAATGGGCCGTGACTCAATTAAAATTCCATGCTGCCAAGCCGAGATGTTTATTAGCACATCGTGCGATTGTGTGCGCACACTCACGCCCTCTGACTCATCACATTTCCCCGTGCTGAACGTGCACTCGGTCTGCACTTTACTCCACGGCTCACCTGACCTGCCAAACACACACTCACACAGATTATTTTTGTAACACTGATGCATTCCTGATTTATATGCTCTGTGATGAATGAATCATGATACTGTCTATACTTTAAAACATGTATGGTAAAGCTGATATTTCCTTCCTTGTGCTTTCATTCTGTAGGGAGTGTCTGTAATAGACACTGAAGAACAGATACACAATTGCTTCCCTTACCTTGATTTTTTTTCCAGAAATGGGTCTGATTGAAAGTCTAACTCAGCAAAACATTTAAAAAATATATATTTATATTTTTATATTTTTAAAGGGGTGGTTGATTATGATTTAACTTTTTTAACTTTAGTTAATGTGTAATGTTGCTGTTTGAGCATAAACAACGTCTGCAAAGTTACGACGCTCAAAGTTCAATGCAAAGGGAGATATTTTCTTTTAAAGAAATTGCTGTTTTAAGACTACAAAAAAAGGCTGGTAGGGACTACAACAAGCTTCTTCCTGGGTTTGTGACATCACAAACCCTGAAATTTACATAAACCCTGCCCCCAAGAACATGCAACTACCTGTAATGAGAAGGGGGCGTGATGTTTCCGGACAACGTGCACTAGGCAGTTAGCGAATCACAACACACTGGGCCAGCTAACCAATCTGAGCTCGACTGCGTATTTCTGAGGGAGGGGCTTCAGAGAACCAGGAACTCGACAGACTGTTTTGACGAGAACGGAAACAGTGGTGTAGAATTAAGGTAAAATATGTGAAAATAATGCGTTTTTTTTTTTTTTTAAACGAAGTATGAGCACATGTTACACTGCACCCCATAAACACAATCAAGCCTTTGAAAAAAGCTGATCCGATTTTTTTGCATAACTTGTCAGTGAACTACGGCTCTGTGTAGTAAATTCTGCTCCATCTGAAAGCACGTGATGATGATTTACTGCTGATTACAGAACCGGCATTACTAACAAAATGCGCATGACAATCACATTCGATTAATCGTGCAGCCCTAGTATTTAGTCAGTTTCCTGTTACTTGACCACAGACCTGGCTACACAATAAAAATATATTTCTACTAAATAATTGAGGACAGTTTCCATTTTGTCCTCATATTTCCCATTTTCATGTCGTCAAGCACTTGCTCAGGGGCTCATCAACGTGATGAGGTGTGAAGCGGATGTGTTTAACTCGAAAATGAGCTCTGGTGAATGAATGATACACGCAGGATCACACACTAATGAGCATAGTAACACCTAGAACGCATGTGACCATGTAAAACAGACCAGTGAATTACAAAGGAATATTCATGGTACATTGTACTTTCTCTCTCTGTTTAGGAGATAAAGATGGCAGTAAAGTTACAACAGTGGCCGTGACCCCCGGTCAGGGACCCGACCGACCTCAGGAGGTCAGCTACACGGACACAAAGGTCATCGGGAACGGCTCGTTTGGGGTCGTATATCAAGCGAAGCTGTGCAACACTGGTGAGCTGGTGGCCATAAAGAAGGTGCTGCAGGATAAAAGGTTTAAGGTAAGCATCTGTTTATCGTTGGTTGTGTGTGTTTACATCAGAAATGTTTAGTCTTGAGGTGACAAATTTAGCCTTATAAACATTTAGCATTATATTGATGTCATTTCTCGTGATTCTTTCTTTCTTTCTCTGTCTATGAATTGTTTTTGTGTCAGAATCGTGAGTTACAGATCATGAGGAAGTTGGATCACTGTAACATTGTCCGTCTGCGCTACTTCTTCTACTCCAGCGGAGACAAAGTGAGTGCCGCTTTTCTTCTCTTGTTTTTTTTTTTTTTTCTGAGCAGCATCATGTGCCCTATAAACCAAAAACATGCTGTCCAGCAGTTTCCAGCAAATGCTTTAGGTCATGTGATATGTATTCCTATGGTGCAACCCAAAGTGAATAGCAGTCTGATATCTAACTTTTTAATGAGCTGTGCTTGCGAGGGACTGCATCAGAGCCCTGCAGGTAGTATGGCTCCTGCACACTGAGTTACACTCTGGACACCAGCAAACTCATACTTGAAAAGAAATCCAATAGAGTATGACCTTTTAGTCAAGTGTTTTTATTTAAAAAAATAATAAATATATTAAAAGAAATGATATTTTACATAAGGAAAATTAGGCCTATTTTCGATGATTTTCATTGCTATATTGCTATATATTTGTTTGTTTACTTGTTTATTATTTTTTGTAAAATTAATTAAAAAGTAATGAGATCTTATGGAAGTTTAGAAACACTGAATAAATAAGTAATCAATCTTAATGGTGCTGTAGTTTTTTACTTTATGCATATATTTAGTGAAATTTTTATATTTTTGAATATTTTTTGTATATAAAATTATAAGTAGATATATTTTATTAAAAAGTAATATATCTCAACCAAAAAATGGTTCTATAATTTTTATGCAACATATAAACAGATTTTTTTCTTTTTATTTCCTTAGTTGGGGGGACTTTTTGCAAGATTATCCAGTACGTTATGAACAAATTGAATAAAATATACTTATATAATGTCCCAGAAGGGAACATGGTGCGGTACACATACACAAAACGGTGCCATTCTTCTTCAAATCATTATATAAATCTAAAAATAATATGCACAAGCATACAGTACATACACTAGAAGACATCTGCTATCCAAACAGGGTGGTATTTTTGTTGTGATTTACAGCTCTGGCTGCTCATGCCCTCCAGCGTTAACCTGTGGATAGGATTTCTGGTAATCCTGCGATAGTCCTGGGGGCAAAACCTGTCACAGCAGTGGCCAGAGACAGCTCAGTAGGAAACTTTTGATTGATGGGAAGATAAACTGTTAGACCAGCCCTATTTTTACTGTATGATAAGCTCTGGCTCCTGTGCAGCCAACCAAAGGGACAATGTGTGTGTGTAGAGAGTTCACCGAGTCAGGTCTATGGGAGTTCAGACTTCCCTTTCAATGTATAATCTGAAAACAGATCACACAAAATGGATCAGAGTTTTGTCAGGATCCTATAACAAGAATGCTATAGCATTACATAGCTAAGAGAAAGTTTTTACAGAGTAAAGTTTTAACTTTATAAGTCAGAAAGAGCCAAGTATGTTTACACACACAAGGAATTTGTCTTGGCGACAGGGGCTTCCAGTGCAGAAGAAAGTACAGACAATAATGCAAACATACATGATAGTGCAGACATTCATAGGAATTACACAATAGAGATGAAATATAACACTAATATTAGAAAAACAGAAAATTAAAAAATGCAATATAATACAGAAGTAGAAATATAGAGAAAAAAACATATAATTGTTTCAATGAATGTACAGATATGCTATGTATAAGTGTGTCAGTTATAACGGGCAATATATATTTATGAAAGTTTTAATTGATCAGGCTGAATATGGCCTGTGGAAAAAAACAGTTCTTGAGCCTGGCTGTTCTGGTGGTCGGTACTCTGTTGCGCCAACCAGAGGGCAATAGTTGAAAGAGAGAGTGGGCTGGGTGTGTGGGGTCCAAAGTGATTTTCTTAGCCCTTTTCCTCACTCTGGAGGTATAAAGATCTTGGAGGTTGGGCATGGGGAACCAATAATCTTCTCAGCAGTCCTGACTGTCCGTTGTAGTCTTCTGATGTCTGATTTGGTAGCTGAACCAAACCAGACAGTTATGGATGAACACAGGACGATGGCCAATGATAGCCGAGTAGAACTGTTTTTAGCAGCTCCTGTGGCAGGTTAAATTTCCTCATCAATATATCAAACAAATTCAAATGCTTTTGTTTAACGGGCATGTTGGTTTACTTATGTTGAACCTGAACCCAGGCCATCCTTATGGTGGAGCCTTGTAAAGACTGGTTTATCCCACCGTAAACCAATTCAGTTCACTAAATGTCAGCCATCTAACCTAAAGACGCACGTACACACCGGAGCACATACAAGAGGCCGCAGGGTATACGGTTACTCTTGAGTTATTCTTACACACAACGGCAGGGCTTCTCCTTTGTAACAAAGAAAGAAAAGAAGACGTTGTGAAAGAGATCATGTATGAGGAGTGCTTTGAGAGGCATAAAAGAAAAGAAACACTACAGAAAGTAGGATGCTGCCAGTGAATGGTCAGTCATGATGGATTGATATGTCACTATGGCCTGAAACATTATATACATCATATCATACCCATTGAGGATGCATTTACTTGATCAAAAGTGACAGTAAGTACATTTATAATGTTTAGAAAAAAATCTATTTTAAATAAATGCTATTCTTTGAACTTTATATAGTTTCCACAAAAATATGAGGCAGCCCAATTGTTTTCAGCATTGATAATAATAGTAAATGTTTCTTGAGCAGCAGATCAGCATATTAGAATGATTTCTGAAGGATAATGTGACACTGAAGACTGAAGTAATGATGCTGAAAATTCAGCATTGCATCACAGAAATAAATTACATTTCAAAATATATTAAAACAGTTATTTTAATTCGTAATCATATTTAATTTGTAATAATAATATTTCTGTTTTTACTGTATTAGTTAAGAACTAGTTACTAGTTAAGAAACACTATGTAATAGGGCTGGGTAAAAAATATCGATATCTCGATATTAATCGATTCTCTTTTTTTACGGAACAATATCGATTCTTAAATCCCAAGAATCAATTCGTCTCACCTGTTTTCAGTTTATGGACGGAACACTGAAGGGCACTTCCCATCCAGTAAATCGCAATAAGCATTGTGCTTTGGTACTTTTAATATAAAGCAAAGTCTCATATTTCAAATTCTGTCTATCCATTGTATTATGTGGAAAATAATGTGTTTTTTGAACCTTAAACCACATAAACACATTTCATTACACCAAATACACAAAATAATGTTCTTTTTTAGCAACATCATATGACCCCTTTAATGTGGAGTGACAGATTGCTGTAGCGCATCAGTTGAACAGACGCGGCAGCGCATAGCGCACGTGAACTGATCATCTCCTCCACATTAATACCAGCTTCGGCACAAAAAAACATGACTAAACATCCGAAGGTTAGTTAAAAGAAAGAGTACAACTTTACAATCCGTATCCTGTCTCATGTAATCGCTCAATCAGTGTTTCCTCCACGCAAAGACGTCAATATAAGGTCTTGTAAACAATGTCACGCAACGTCAGACGTCACATTTACCTCAGAAAAACATATTCGGTGACCATAAACTCATTAGTCAGCCAGAAAAATAAACTGTAGAGAGGGGTATTTTGCTAAATATATGCACAATATAACATATTCATTATAATTTTTACTGTTCTTATGTTTAATTTATGTTTGAATAAATCCATCAATTTGTTAGGACAGCCGCCATTTAAATGTTTATATAAAAAAAAAAACGAATTGAAGTAAAAATATTGTATTTTTTTTTTATAATTGTAACTTTATTATTTTTAAAACTTTATTAAGTGTAATTTTAGCAGTTGTAGGCTATAGCTTACAAATCAGTCAATTTTAACCTTCAATATTATAGTAATGTAGAACCAAATGACTCTCATGTATATTTTACAGCATTAGTTGAGAGATTTTTTTTCCTTAAGAAAATTTTGCAAGTACTGTACCTCATGTACAGTTTATCCAAAATAATCGATATTGAATCGAATCGAATTGGTAATCGAATCGAATCGAATCGTGAAATTTGTGTCAAAACCCAGCCCTACTATATGTAAGTATTGTATTGCTGCAATCTGAAGGAAAGTCTAATGCCCTCTTGAGTACTGAGATATCTTAGCACCACAGCAAGGCAGAATCACATGTTAACATGTTGATTTAGCATGCGGAGAGTATGTTTGTGACCTGTGAAGCGATTGTCTCTGCCCGTCTCATTGACAGACAGCAAGAGCAGGGCTGTCCTCACCGGTTTAACCCTCCATTCCAGCACGGTGACATAGTGTCTGACCACTGTGACTTTGTCCTGACGGCTCCCCTGGTGTCACAGAAAGAGGATCAGTTCAGTTATGTAACCCTGTCCAGACAGAACTCTCACCCATTTACATATCTGCTTACTCACACTTGGCAATTTGTGCAGTTGAATCAAAGTTCATGGATATTAGCTGTCACTTCATCTTGAAGTCAAGAACAGAAGTGCAATCTAGACTCAGTAGTATGCAACTGCCAGCTGCGTTTGCTAAAATGTGCAGTCTACAACAAAGCACACTACACTGGCTATTATATCCCACAATGCAATGCACTTGTTTTGACTTTCCAAGCTCTAACTATTTCTTGACTCCGTATTTGATTGGACTGCTAAAATGAAAGACATTTTTACACAAACATGGATTAAAAGTCAAAAATAGCAATGTATCTGTTTCTGATATCCTAACTTTTAAACATCAATAATTAAAAGTACTGAAATAACTCAAATTAAATAAAACTAAAACTTAATAAAAAACTTATATAGACATAATAAAAAAACAATAAAATGACAACATTACTACAACTGTAACTAAAACTAAAATAGATAACCAATACAAATCAAACTACATTAGTTTATCAGTAATCCTAAAAAAATAACACTGAGCCAAACACACATGCTAAAATAACAACAACTTACTGACACATAGTAAGAAATGGTTATAAAAAACTGAAACAGAAGTGAAACAAGTAGTAGGAAAGAGGAGAAATAAAATATCTTAGATAACCTGTCATATATTTTTGAGATATATATTATATTAAATTATATAATTTTGTGTGTGTGTGTGTGTATATATATATATATATATATATATATATATTTGTCATTTAGCAGCCTCTTTTATCTAAGGATTTGTATATGTGCGTGAACAGCCAATCACAGCACATCTCCAAAAACACTCGGCCAATCGCAGGACAATCGCTGAGCGGATGTCACTGTTGTGAGGCAGGAGTTGGCTTGGTGCCTTTGGCAGGTTAATTTTCCAACTACATTTACGAGTTTATGTCTCTAAGGGGGCAACAGAGAGAGAGAGAGAAATAATGACTATTCAAATAGTCTATGTGTGACTCATGTGTGTTGAGTCTCAGACCCCCTTTTCCCCTGGCAAGACCACCACTAAAAGGTTCTTGTTATCCACATGTTCCAGTGAATATACACAGTGGAATAAACACTCCGGTTTACGGGTGGGTGATAATGTATGACCAAAATCCAAAAATAGTAGAGTAATATTACACTACTGTTTAAAAGCTTGGGGTCAGTAAGAGTTTTTGAAAGAATGCACATGTGTTCACCAAGGCTGCATTTATTTGATCAAAAATACAGTAAAAGTAATATTGTGGAATATTATTGTGATTTAAAATAACTGTTTTCTATTTGAATTTATTGCTGCGATGGCAAAGCTGAATTTTCAGCATCATTACTCCAGTTTTAGTGTCACATGATCCTTCAGAAATCATTCTAATATGCTGATTTGCTGCTTAAAGAAACATTTATTATTATTATCAATGTTGAAAACATTTGTGCTGCTTAATATTTTTTGGAAAAACTGTGTTTTTTCAGGATTATTTGATGAATAGACAGTTCAAAAGAACTCCACTGATTTAAATACTATACAATA
This sequence comes from Sinocyclocheilus rhinocerous, assembly GCF_001515625.1. Lineage (NCBI taxonomy): Eukaryota > Metazoa > Chordata > Actinopteri > Cypriniformes > Cyprinidae > Sinocyclocheilus > Sinocyclocheilus rhinocerous. Next base: position 358,694 of record NW_015626032.1, on the reverse strand, counting down.
TAAAAGTCTTTGCTGTCACTTCTGACCAATTTAATATGCTATTGCAGAATAAAAGTATAATTTTTTTTAAGTATTATTAAAAAAAAAAAATTACTGACCCAAAACTTTTGAGCAATAGTGTATATCACTGTAATTGTATGTTATATTTAAAATTAAGCTAAAAATGACTTGTATATTACATAACCATATAGTAATGTTAATTTATTTTCTGATAATCTGGTGAACCATGCTATTGTATATAACAGCTAGTAAACACACACTTGTGACCTTACATCTATATATCGCCCAGAAATGATAATTGTCATTACTCACCCTCATGTCATTCCTAAAGAAGATGGGAACCTAAAACAGTTTTGGTTCCCATTGACTCCCATTCTATTTTTTGTCAATACAATGGAAGTCAGTGGCAACCAGAAGCTGTTTGATTACCAACATTCTTCAAAATATCTTTTGTGTTCCGTAGAACAAAGAAAGTCATACAGGTTTGGACCGACATGAGAGTGAATAAATGATGACAGAATTTTCATTTTTGGGTGGACTTAAAGATGTTTTCATTTTGGGGTCCCTTAAAGATGTTGTCTAGATATCAACCTTCTAAACTCTCTTCCTTTTGTCCCTCACCCATCGTCGTCTTCATGCCCACAGAAGGATGAGGTGTATCTGAATTTGGTGATGGACTATGTGCCTGAGAACGTGTACCGAGTGTCCAGACACTACAGCAGAGCCAAGCAGAATCTGCCTATGGTCTATGTGAAGGTAACATCTGTTAATAGAATCTGACATTTTTCACTATTTTGAAGACGTGATTTTTCCTTGTTGGTTTGTTGCTGGTCTAGCTCATGAACCAAAGCCGCACAACTTACTAGCATGGACTTTGTGGTGTAACTGGTGTAAACATGAGTGTTTGTGCCATGTCTTTGTTCCGTTTGGACCTTTACAGTGGAATATTTTTCTGCTGTATTAAAGTCACTGTTTATGTGTTTTCAGCTATATATGTACCAGCTGTTCCGCAGCTTGGCGTACATCCACTCGTATGGGATCTGCCATCGAGATATCAAGCCACAGAACCTCCTGCTCGACCCAGAGACAGCTGTACTCAAACTCTGTGACTTTGGAAGGTGAGACAGGGAAATTAGGTGCTGTCATGCATATAACATCTGCTGTAAAGTTACCAGCACTCATTCATTTTGAGATCTTGAAGAAAACATTGTTGAAACGTTGCCTGAAGTTCTGTATTGTTCTGTATCATAATCTTAAAAACCTTTTGGTGATTGACAGTAAATACAAATTGTGCATACCCTACTGTTCAAACGTTTGGGGTCAGTAAAAAACATCTTTGAAGAGAAATTAATACTTTTATTCCCCAAGGAGACATCAAAAGTGACAGTAAAGACATTGTTAAAAAAGATTTCTATTTCATGTAAAGGATCTGTATCACAGTTTCCACAAAATATTAAGCAGCACAACTGTTTTCAACATTGATAATAATAAGAAATGTTTCCTTAGCAGCATTTTTTTTGACATTTTTCAAAAAATATATAATTATCTCAACCTAAATGTTTGACCATGCAGTGCATTTTTGTTTTAACAATGGGGCAATTGTTGCACGATAGTTTACACACAGCACAAGCCTGATTTTGCGAGCTGTATGTGAGGCGGCCTTATGTGTGTGCGCGCTTTGAGTGTGCATGAGCACACCGTCTCTAGGAGAACGCACAAGTGCTGAATGGTTTAAACACTGGCAAGACCTAAAAAGAAATGCAAATTATAAACTTTAGTGACGATGCAACACTGCCTCGATTGTGCAAGTGACAATTCCTGCGTAAACTGTGCAGCTCGCTTATAGTGCAGACGCGATGTGCTGATTTGAAGCCATCTGCGCATTTTTAGATGTAAAGAGAGAGTGCACGCATGGTGATTCACTCACGCTGTTTGTGAAATTACGTCTCACAGAAAGTTTTCAAATTACTTTGTAAGTTATTTAATTAAGAAATATGAATTGTACCTCACCTTCAGCAGTATAATTATTTTACCCGCGCTGGACAGAGATTGCGACGGTGCCGCTGCATGTCATGCCAAACCTCTCACGGCAGGCGCGTCGTCAGCTTGAGATCGGTTTTATGAGATCGGCCTTTATAGAGATCGCCGATCAAACTTCCCAAAGCCATTATCGGCCGATAGCGATCAGTAGCCGATCAATCGGAGCACCCCTAAAATCAGCAAATCAGAAGACTGGACTTGTGACATATTCATATGAAGACTGGAGTAATTATGCTGAAAAATGTAAAATATAGTCAAATAGAAAACGTTTGTGTGTCCTTACAATTCGATCATTTGGAGCGAATAGTGAAGGAAGAGCATGCAACAAGTGTCCATCATATACAGAATGTCAACTCAAAAGCATCCCAGGATGCACCTCATGAAGTTGGTAAGGGAATGAGGACACTGTGGTGATGGCATGTGAATGGCAGCAATATAAAAACACAGAAAGACGTTGCTCGTGTGATCTGGTACCTTCACTGGAAAACTTAATCTGGCAATTTTACAGCTACTGAACAAGTCTCATGCGTGAATGTGACTGTTTCACGGATCAAATCCCATCATCAGACACATTTTTGAGCATTCTGATCTACATCTATGACTGACTTTATTTGATTAAACTGCTTTAAACTTGTTTGGCTGTTTGGCGATAATGATCACGATTATTGTTCTTGTGATGATAATGTGTCCAACGAATGATGGCTGTTTTGATGTGTTGGTGTAATTTCTGGTTATGTCTAATTCTCTCTTGTCAGTCTCTCTCATTTGGTCTGTTTCTTTCTGTCTCCTGCAGTGCTAAGCAGCTGGCGCGTGGTGAGGCTAATGTTTCCTACATCTGCTCGCGCTACTACAGAGCCCCTGAGCTCATTTTCGGAGCCACGGACTACACTTCCAGCATAGGTAATCTAATGCTCTTTTTATTTTGAAACTTTTTAAACTACACCAGGATTTGTGTACTAATGCTAACTCTTTTTATAAAAAGATTCAGTATCGTACAAAATCCTGTCCTTTACAGTTGATCACATTAATGTAGTCATAATATAAACAGGCATTAATTCAGATAATATTGTACACTTGAGTGTTACATTTAGTAAATCATAGTGGCTTTGTTTTGTGATGTCAAAAAATATATTTTATGTTTTTGAGTGAAGTCTCTTATGCTCACCAAAGCTGCATTTATTTGATCACAAATACAGTAAAAACAGTCATATTCTTGCCATTTAAAATAACTTTTCTATTTGAATATATTTTAAAATGTAATTTATTTCTGTGATCAAAGCTGAATTTTCAGCATCATTACTCCAGTCTTCAGTGTCACATGATCCTTCAGAAATCAGTCTGATACACTGACTTGTTGCTCAAGAAACATTTCTTATTATTATTATCAATGTTGAAAACAGCACAACTGTTATTTCTGATATATTAAATGATATATGATTTAAAATGCATTAATTTACGTATTTTCATAGTTAAAACTACATGCATCAACAATCAATGTTGCTTAAATTTTTCTTGTCTAAATGCTTTAATAAACCACAACTTCAACATAGTTGTTGTGTGATGCTTAAAGAATTAAAAAACAACACTGAGACCTGCTAATGAAATGTGATTGAATGCATTTATGCTGCTAATCTGTGATGTAAGAAGAGTAAGTGCTGTAATATTCAGTGTTTAACTTTGTTTCCATACAGACATTTGGTCGGCTGGCTGTGTACTGGCCGAGCTGCTGCTTGGACAGCCGATTTTTCCTGGTGACAGTGGCGTAGATCAGCTTGTTGAAATCATCAAGGTAAGCGTGTGTGTGTGTGTGTGCGTTTTCATAAATAATCTTAACATTTTGATTGCTTCAACTCTTGTTAATGCTGACGTGTCTCATAATGCACTTTTCTAGAGTTTGAGCATTGTGAAATGCAGTTATAGTTTCTTTTTTTCTGTGGAGCTCTCCTAGTTTACAGCCGAATCCTCAGAGCAATTAAAAAAAAAAAAAAAGTCTTACTTCCTATAAGTTAAGCCTTGTTCAGACCAAGAATATATATAAACCAGTGTCGTTCTCATCATCAAAAACGAAAATAAAAAAACTCTTTCATTAATGTAATTACAACTCAATTGAATAATTGAATTAAAACGAAAATTTTAAATGTTACCTTGAGAGTTAAAGTACAAAAATTACTAATAAGTACAAAAACTGAAATAAAAAAATAAAAAAATCGAAATATTAATAAATACTATAACAGTATATTGATAATACTAAAATAACACTGCTATAAAGATAAACTATATTACCATCCATACCAATGGCCAATAATGTTTATTCTGAGCGTGTACTGTGAACGTAATTGCAGCGCATTTTCAAGTTGGAAGTTTTTGAATGGTTGTCAATTTAAATTTTTTACAAATTTGCTCTGAAAGTGACTCCAGCTGTATTGTTTCTCTGTATTGTTATAGTTGCGGTGTGGACTATATATTTTAATTGCAACAGAATAATATTTATTGGTTTGATGCAAAGCTCCAGTCTTCAGTGTCACATGATCCTTCAGAAATCCTTCTAATATGCTGATTTGCTGCTTAAAGAAACATTTAGCCGCCATTACTCCACCCATTTCTTATAATTATCAATGTTAAAAACAGCTTTTCTGAAAAAAGATTTTTTTTCTGGATTCTTTGATGAATAGTAAGATCAAAAGAACTTTTTTAACATTATAGATGTCTTTACTGTCTGTTTTGTACAGTTTAGTTTAATTGTACAGTCCAGTTTAATACATCCTTGCTGAATAAAAGTATTAATTTCTTTCAAAAAACAAAAAAATCGTACTGACTCCAAACGTTTTTTTGTGTAAATGTGTTTGTACGTGCATGATTCTGTCTTTTACACCAATATCTGTTGCATTTAATGATCAGAGTTGTCCAGTAACCCCTCGCTGACCTCCGTACTCATTCCTGCACATGCTCAGAACCAGGCGGAAAACTCTTCCCAGTCTGCCTTGGCTGCAACAGGTCGGTTTTTCACTTTCAGCCTCTCACAAACCCCAAGACTGTCCTCATCAGCTCTTTTTAATAACCTTCTCTTACGGTTCCAGGTGCCAACAGCGGTGATCGTGGTCTGAACACCAACGCTGCCTCTGCTGCCCCTAATTCTTCAACTTGAACCCCATCCACCCCTCAATGGGCCACTTTTACGCTGCTGCTTATCAGCCACGCCCACTCTCTGGGGTTTAAGGGGCGTGGCTAAAACTAACCGAAAAGCTCATGATATGATGCACCCACCAACCAAACCTTCCCCCAGTCATTGTCTTTGGTTTTATTATTATTATTTTTTTAATTTATTTGCTCTTAACGGACGCAACGAGGGCTCAGAAACACCGCCTCAGAACTATCTGCGGTGATGTTTGACAATTCTCTCTCTCTCTCTATATATATATACACTTACATAAACCTTTACACCTACAAATATGTTTTCACATGTCTACTTTGACATTTTTTAAAGGGAAATCTGTATGCTGTAGCCGCTGCTTCTTTTATAATCGTCTTGGCCACTTTCCTGGTTAATTATGGGTAGAGACAGAGACTTTGAATATGAGCTGACACAGACGGCGCAGGTGGGAGACAGGAAAGCTGGTTCCTGATTGGTCCGATACGACCAAATCCTGAACCGGTTCAACGGCACGGACTGATTTCCAGGGCTTGCCTCAAGCTCCCGAATGGAAGAGAGCGGCCTGTGCTGTTTAATTTCACTACACAGGGTATGCTGCACACAAATGCACAAACGATGATGATTGATTGAATCTTTTTGAGGTATTGTAACAAGTATTAACTCATTTTAATAGCAAATATACACCACCATTCACATATTTGGAGTTTGTAATATTTTTTATGTTTTTGAAAGTCTCTTAGGCTCAGAGATAATTTGATCAAAAATGTGGTAAAAACGGTAATATTGTGAAATATGTGTAATTATACAAAATGTGTAATTTATTGGTTTGATGCAAAGCTCCAGTCTTCAGTGTCACATGATCATATCATGTCATTTTTTGTGAGCGAGTGTGTGTGTGTGTGTGTGTGTTTGTGAGAGAGTGCATGCTGTACATCTTTGTCTATAAATAAATACCGTATGCTGATTAGTGAGCTAAAAGAAACAAGCACGAAATGAAGAAAAAAAGATAATCAGGACCTTAAAACGGAACATGTGAAAGGTTTCTGCACCGCAAATTCCAGCCTTAAAGGGGTCCTATTATGCTCTTTTACAAAGTCTTGATTTTGTTTTGGGGGTGTACTAGAACAGGCTCTCATACTAGGTTGTTCGAAAAACACATTATTTTTCACATATTTTACATTATTACAACACCTCTCTCCCCAGTCCGGCATGAATGGCTCAATAGTTCCTGTATCAAATGAAGGCCCGCCTTCTGAAAGACGAAATGTGCTGTGATTGGTTAGCAAGGCCAGTGTGTGTTGTGATTGGCACCACTCGGCGCCTGGTCGGGAAATGTCATGTCCCTTATCATAGCCGCCTGCAAGCTTTAGTGTAAATATTGTGTCAAAATCAAATCAATTTGAGCGCGATTTAAACCCGGATGATTGTAACCACTCTAAGTTCGTCTGCCTAGTCCAAAAGAGTCGTTCGTTGTAGTTTTTTAAAAGTGATTTCTGTTAAATAAAATATCTCGTTTTGAATTGGACTTTGAGCTTTGTAACTTTGCAGATCTTTTTTATGCTCAAACAGCAACATTACAGACTAACTAAAGTTGAAAAAGTGAAAAAGCATAATAGGACCCCTTTAAGGAAGATGTTGGGTTTAGTTCTCAAAATCGTGTCATTTGGGTTCGAATTTAGCAGGAATGAGCGGCTGAAAGCAGTTTGAAACCTTGAACCATCTGGACTGCTCTGTCAGGAAATTGACACTAATGATGAGGCGGAAGAAGATAAGATGGGAACGTTTTCTCTACAGTCTCATTCGCTTCCATTTCTTGTTGTTTTTCTTCCTCTCGCCCTCTTTAGTGTCCCCTAGTGTTAGTGGAAGTGCACAACCGAGGCTGTTGTATCTTGTTCCTCCGAATACGGTCGTGAATTAGTACAGAAGAGTCACTTCAGACTGTTTATGTCCCTTCCTAAAGTGCTGTTGAAAGAATATCCATCTGTTCTGCTGCCCACTTAAAGCCATAGTTCACCCAAATATGAAAATTAGCATTGTTTGCTCACACTAGTGTTGTTCCATACTCCTAGAATTTATTTTCTTCCATAAACCATAGATGGAGATGTTTTCTTTTTATTTTAAGTGATCTTTTCTATACAATGAAAGTAATTGGTGACTAAGGACTGTAAAACCATGAAAATTACAACAAAAAGTGTATTATAGCAGTGTAATCCACATGTCTTGTGTGCTATATTAAAAGTCTTCTTGAAGTCATACAATCATTTTATGTGAGGAAAATGCAAATTAAGTGGTTAACTACTAATAATTCACTTCTAACTCCCTAACTCTCAAATACAGTGTTGTGGTCAAATTTGGAGACGCTTGGCATCACTAAAATAAAACCTAATGTAATACCCAGATTTGCCATATTTTAAAATATGTGAGCATAATTGAGATTTGAACGCTTTAGCTGAGATTGTTTTTGTAATTTTTGGTGCTTGAAAGATGATGATCATCCACTTTCATTGTATGGAAACGATTCAGCATCTCACTATTTTTTATTTTGTTTTATTTATTTTTTTACATGAAAGAAAAAGTACAGATTTGCATCAATATGAAGGTGAGAAAATTATGACAGTTTTTTGGGTGAATTGTCCTTTTAATGTTCTTTTGAACTTTTTTTAAATGACCAAGTATATGATATTGTATGAAGGTGCTCCATCACTCTCAGTATAGTATGTATTAAAATGCGTTTAATGTATGCTTGGCAAAGGGAACTTATAAATTTCATCTTCTGAGCTCTTGTTAAGGACAGTTCACTGTCATAGCACGGAAAATAGATTGAACAGTGTTTTCTTTTTTTCTTTTCTTTTTTTATATTTTTTAACTTCAAGTTTCAGAAGGACTTTCTCTTAATCCTCTTGTTGGAGGAATTTATTTTACGTTCTTTTAATTGATATGGAAAATCTCTTATATTTTAAAATAAATGTTTATTTTAAAATATATTTTATATTTATCTTTATGTTTTTTAATCATTTTATATTTTTATGATTATATATAATACGCGAGAATACGGTGTGATGTATCTACAGTGTTAAGTCATTATTTTGCAATAATATCTTTTTGATTTGTGTTTGGGGTTTTGTAAAATACTTTCAGCAACACTTAAAGGCAGTGACGTCATGTAGCGCTACAACCTTTTTCATAAGCTTTATTAAAATATGTTTTTGAGTACATTCTTGCACATAAGCCAGTGCTGTTAGCAGTCACATTGCTTCACGATTTACTCAGCATGTCAAGTATCACATTTCTCAGTGACTCATATTTGAGACCAATATGAGATGAAAGGGAAAAGGGAGAAATATACAAACGTGAACTGTTGGTAGCCATAAGAGTTAATCAACAGGCACCAAAACTGAATAAATAAATAACATAGCTATTATTTTTTGTTTTATTTTGTTATTATTTTCTCTGTACATGACATTATGTTGAACGTCATACTGATATGTGTTCTGTCCTTTGTGTGCTCTGGTTCATAGAAGTCACCTGATATTGTTCTGCATTGAATAAAGTGTAGCTTAGCCTCACTCCATCACACTGTTTCTTCTCTTTTTATTGCTGAATGTCTTTTTTCCCCCTTCACACCTTCACTCTCTCTAGATGCAGTTGGGGGACAGTATGAATTAGTGAAAGCTTTAACTCTCATGTTGTTCCAGACCTGTATGAATTTCTTTCTTCTATATGGAACGCGGAACATATTTGAACGTTGGAAGCCTTATGGACAAAAAAGAAACTTTCTTCATTCTTGAGACATTCTTCAAAATATCCTCAATTATGTTCCACAGAATGAAAGTCACACAGGTTTGGAACAATCGGAGTAAATGATTTTTGGGTGAACTCATCACTTTACAGAGAAGTTTTTTTTATTGCATATATTCTTAAATCGTATTTGTCTCGTTCATCAGTTACTCATTGGAATTAGCTAATATATGACTCATAAACCTTTCAATGTATTCAGAATTTTTATTGCCACTAACCCTACTTTTGACAAAACAACATAAAAAAAGTACTATGTAGCTCATTCTTTTGTTTATTAGTTTATAGAAACGGGAATGGCAATTACAAAAAGTCATTCTTGTCATTTATGCTTACTAAATATTGCCAAATAGTACAAACATTGCTGAACTGCCTTTGTGTGACCTTGGCACTGTTAATAGTGCTGATAAAAATGAATTACACCACGTTACAGTCTAGGGTCATCATGTTCCTTCACTGAATGACGCCTTTGTGATGTTTCACAAGTAATGAACAGATCTCACACTGCTGCTGCACAAATGTAACAAATCACTAGTAATCCTAGAAAAAAAATGTAACATTGTAAAAACACTTCAGATCATGCATACTTCATCATACAGCAACAAAAATGGCTGATTTAGCTATTGACATATGTATTTATAATAAATATAAATTATATGTAATATATAAATATGTATTATACGTTATAAATATGTATATATATATATATATATATATATTAGGGCTGTCAGTTTAACGCGTTAACTTAATTAATTAGTTATGAAAAAATAACGTGATTAAAATATTTTAATATTAGTTAACGCATTGGCCCCGCCCCCAGACCTGTACCTCATCTTATATTTCATACAGTTGACTGTTGACAAATATGATGCAGGGCAACAACTCCATAAATGCAGTTATGCCCTAAAATTAAACATATTAGTGCAAAAAATGCCCCTGTATGAGCATTTGTCGCATATTTATATCATACAATATCACACCAGCAGGCAGAGCGGTATTACACGAGTGCTGATTTTGTCCCGAATATCATGAGTTTAAATGTGATTTTATACAACAGTTCAGTATATAAGAAGTTGATATTGTGTTACTGTTATTTAAACACAATATTATGTGTTTTTGCCCAATTTTGCAGAGAACATAAAGCCGTAGCAGAATTGTTGTGCTCTACGACACAGCGGTGTTTAGTTTCAGAATGAATCCGCGTTTTGAACGAATAGTGTGAATCAATGATTCAAAGGCCTATTTAGAGAGCCATTTACTTAATTCCTGAATGAATCAGCCTTTTGAACGAATCTAAAAAAAATCAATGACTCATAAAGACATTTACCGCCACCTGCTGGCAGATTTATTTTCTTATTTAGAGTATCATTTCATTAAAAAAGTATTAATTAATAATGATAATAATAATAGAATAAAAACATTAAAGGGATATTTCACCCAAAAAATTTAAATTCTGTCATCATTTACTCACCCTCATGTCGTTTCAAACCTTTCTTCTGTGGAACATAAATAATATATTTTGAAGAATGTTGGTAACTAAGCTGTTTTGGTTATCAATGACTTTCATTGTATGAACAAAAAATACTGAGATGTTTCTCAAATTATCTTCTTTTATGTTCCATAGTATATGTTAGGCCGTTGTAGCCTAAATGTTTATGTGTAATAAATTTTGTTGAATCAAATAAAATATTTTATTCTAAAGCTACAATTTGTAATGTCTACTTGATACTTTCTCATTTAACACATAGCTTTAAATAAACTTTTGTGGGTATTTTCACAGTCAAATTTATTTTGTGATTAATTAGATTAATTCATCGAAACATCATGTAGTTAATTAGATTAAAAATTTTAATCGACTAACAGCCCTAATATATATATATATATATTTACATTTACATTTAGTCATTTAGCAGACGCTTTTATCCAAAGCGACTTACAAATGAGGACAATAAAAGCAGTCAAAACTAACAAAAGAGCAACAATATATAAGTGCAAATGACAAGTCTTGGTTAGCCTAACGCAGTACACGTAGCAAGGTGTATATATATATATATATATATATATTTATTATACACACACACACACATACATACACAGACACAAACAAAGAAA
>NW_015626032.1:340758-347470 GCF_001515625.1 Sinocyclocheilus rhinocerous | reverse complement strand
TGGTTTATGCTGGTCATGTGCTGGCAAAGGACCAGCACAAACCAGCAAAAGGACCAGCTTAAACCAGCAAAGGACCAGCATAAACCAGCAAAGGACCAGCTTAAACCAGCATCCCAGCGTCAAAACATAGGCCCTACCTAACCAGCATATGCTGGTTTTTTCAACAGGGGTAAGGGACAAGTAGTAGCCTACGTTCAACGGATTCTACTGTTTAACACGAAGATTGTTTCGCCGACGAAAATCCGGAAAGAAGAAAAAAAACTTTCAGAAGACAAAAACTCCAGAAAACAGTTTTGGAAGTTGTGAGTTAAATCTACGTGATCTAGGACCTATATACAGTGCGTGCCATTGTAAAGACTGGAAGTCTAGCCCTCACAGCCTCGTTTTCATTCGCAGACAGTAAATTAAATACGACGTCTAACCAAATTAAGGTCTATCCTGCCTAAAGGCGCATATTCTTTGTTGCGTTTCCTTGTCATTTAGATGCTTTTCAATGACTCCTGATAGCATCAGTCAAATGCTTTGAGAAACCTTATTGGGTTAGGAATAGGATGAGGACTTTTTCTGTTTAACACTCTTTAAAAAATCTGCTCATGTTGCACCGTATTTCATTTTAGGCGTTTTTACAGTGTTGCGCATTTTAACCAATCACACACGATTCTGTTGAGCTTAGAAATGCAATGGCCAATCAGAAGCGTCCAGATGAGTCATCGCTGAAACTCATCAGTTTTGTTGAGTGCGCGCGCGTTCGCTGACTGAATTACAGACTCTTGCGAATTCTCTCATCATAAACAACAAAGCGCAGATGTACGTACAATGTAGCCTAAGTAAGCGATTCATTTCACAGTGTATACAGCTTCAGTGATTATAACGATAGTTTTGTTTTTTTTGAGAGTGCTTCAACTCGCGATAGATGTTTGATCAATGTTAGTGATAATGTCACTTTCTATATATATTTTATTTGCTGTTTTAAAACCGTGGAAAGGAAACGTTATATAATTATCAATTTCAAACATTTTTATTAAATTGTAATCACGTTAAATACAAATTCAGTCCCATTAAACATTTTGTTTTTTTTAGCCTACATGACACCCATGTCTGGTTCTTGCTAAAAAAAAAAGACGGGTTTATTATGTTTAATACATTTGGCTGCATTTAGCCATGGAGTTGGTTCACCCTCCGCCTATGTTGATATATAAACGAGTTTAAGGTGACTGCAGTGGCTCAAACAGATAGTAATGTCTGTCAAAGAGTTTCAATGGCGCCATCTTCTGGACAAAAGGAGTCAAAGGCTGGAGCTGTTCAGCAACTGATGCTTAAAAAAATAAAAATAAATAAATAAATAAAATAAAATAAAAAGGTTCCTCGATTTCCTCAAAATAATTTTACATAAGTACATGTTTTCATCAGTAATTATTCAGTATATTTGATATATTCATTATATTTAATATGTGTTTTTATTATATTTAATACATTTATTAAATATATTCACATATTTATGCATTTAACAAGAACACTCATGTAAATCTGACCAAAGATAGCATAGTAATTTTCCCTGTGATTTTGTCAAAATAAAATAAAATTGAATTAAATTAAATTGAACTACATTAAAATATTAGAAGTTTAAAAGTTAATGTTAACCTAAACTCTCGCTTAGTATACCAACTGATGATGGCACTTCAGGTATTTTGATAGATAGATAGATAGATAGATAGATAGATAGATATTATGTATTGGTGCAAAATAACTTCTAAATTGGGGTGTAAATGTAAGAGAAGTCTATTAATTTGTCTCTTTCATTTGTATTTTACGAAGTACAACATTTGTGATTAGTTAATAGCCTATGCTATTTTAGATAATTATTGTGCGAGAAGGGTGAAGAAAGCTTGGTGGTTTATAAAGCGGAGCATGCTGGATGTTTCTGACTATTTATCTTTAATATTCCGCACGTTTGTGTGGATTCCTCCACGTTTTATGTAGCCTATCCTAAATACAGCCAAAATATGGACATTTCAAAAAGCTTTTTAAATGAGTAAAAATAAAATCGAATAAATAAAAGTAAATAACATAAGTATAAATAAAATCGAATGATAGAAATAAGAAAATAGTAATGTTTTATCAGTGTCAGATATTGCGTGGGCTAAATAATAAACGTCCAGAAATACGACGATATAAACAAAAGGCAAATGGTTAAATTTAAGAAAGAATATTTTTTATTTTAGACTAATAAATATTTGGTCTTTTTCAAGGCACTTCCAACATAAGGCCAATAAGTACTTCTTCTGACGGTCCGGATAACCTCCGTGTCAGATCTTAAAAGAGTTGCTCCACAAGAGCACGTCAGTAGCTATACAACACAAAGAATAAAACACAATATACAGCAGCTTCCTTCCGTGATTTCATGTGGCTTTGGGGAATTGGGTTCAAATGTGACATTACCGAGTCCAAGATGATACTATAATTAATTACAGCAATTAGAAGCGGTTCGTCCAAATAATTACAAAAGTAGTAGCTATGTTGTTCGCTAAAATTATCCAGCACTTATTTGTGCAATTACCAACGCTATTATAATAATTTCCCCTGTGAATTTCGTGTAAACGTTCATATTTGCGCAAGTCTCTCAAATCATTTCAAATTGGAGGAAGCCGTCAGATGAATGTTTTTAAGACAAATAATACATCCCATAGGATACGGGTCCGTTAAATAGTCCTGGCATCGGTACGGGCCGCGGGAAAGAGGCTGGGGGTCCGTACAGAGATGATGGAGATCCCAGAGGGAAGGGCAGCGCGAACGGGGCCAGAAGCGGTTTGGAGGCGAATTTGAACTTTTCCAGCTCGGCCTCCTGAAGTCTCTTGGCCTTCGCCCTCCTGTTCTGGAACCAGATCTTGACCTGAGTCTCGGTGAGGTTTAGGGAGTTGGAGAACTCGGCCCGTTCGGCGATAGAGAGGTACTGTTTCTGCCTGAACTTGCGCTCGAGGGAGAGCAGCTGGGAGGTGCTGAAGGGCGTGCGTGGCTTCCGATTCGTCTTGTGCTTGCGCAAGGGGCACGGCGTTGGGCTCTGGTGACCTGGACGAAGCAGCAGGAAAAAATATTATTTCTTCAGAAATGAAAAAAAAAAAACTTCAATGCCATAATCTTTCTTCCTCGTGCATTTCTGACAGCCCTTCTTTCTTTCCTTATTTCTGGCGAAATTCACTGAAATTGCTTTCTTTTTGGTTCTGAAACTCACTAATGAGCTGTCTTTATAGCATCATTATTTTCTGCCAAACGGATATTGTGTGCAAATATTATTTTTAATTGTCATTTCACAATAACAATGATAATATTTTTTAAATTATCTACTTTTACGGATTAATTATTCATTATTATCGCAACCGTTTAATATTTAATAGATAAATATTATCGTTGTCGTTGTTGTTAGCAGGCTATTATTATAAAAGTAAAAGCAGTAGGGCTGATCTATTAGTAATGAGAAAGGTGGTTAAACGTCTAAATATGGGTCATTTTTTCATTTTTAAAACATTTTCTTTCTTTCTTTCTTCCTCTCTTTCTTTTAAATCTACAAAACATTAGAATGATTTTACAAACAAACTTTAATATTGAAGGCACAGTATTTAATGGCCTGGCAAATACAAATCGTTTTGTTTTCTCATTCTGGTTAACATACCGATAAAATTATTGAAAAAAAAAAACATCTAAAATAAATTATTATTTATAATAAGATTGTTTTATTTTCAAACAATAATTTATATTAAAAGTAGGCTAAATGAGCCTGTCAATAACGAGGAGGGTGATGGTGTAAAAAAAAAGTGTAAACGTGCATTATGCATCAAAATGTTATTAAAGGCCTGTTTATACTGTTTTGAAAGAAAAAAAACAAACAAACTCAGCAATGACTGTAAATAGTTGTAAAAAAAACTTACGAGGAGGAGATGTGAAAGATGAGTTTGACCAAGTTCTCTGTTCCTTATCGCTTAATTCTTCACTATCGTCGTTTAGGCTGTCCGAAACGTTTGACAAACTGTCCACAGAAACTTTGGTTTTCTCTACAAAGTAAGTCCTTACTAAGTCCTCCTGTCCCAGTCCCAGTCTCTGGTGTGGGAGAGCCGGAGAACACGCGACCTGGCAGCTGGATTTGGCCATCAGGGATTCAACACTGAACGGGAGGTAAGTCTTTTTTCCTTTATGTCCTGTGTCGGTGGTCACATCTCTCGGCTTTTGACTTTCCTCGCTGTCCGAGTCCGACTTCTCTTGAGCTGTCGTTTCAACGGGTCCCTTAGGAGGATTCATAGTAAACCATCCGCCGCAAGTTGTTGCAAATAGCTACTATCGCGTGACTCGCGTCTCAACTTCTAACAGGCTGTCGTCGTGCGCTGCCTCAGTACACTTATAATAGTTCGCAAACTGCTGTCCTCCTATCAGCGTGCGCGCTCTTCCAGCTGACTTACAGAAGTTTCGATTTGATTGGTCGGAATGTTCCCCTGGGGCACTCTCGGACCAATCACAACCAACCCCTTAGAAGTCATGTGGTCAAGTTGACACCAAGACATCAAGGGGATATTGAGAAAAATGAGTACTTAATCGCGGATGTCTTGCTGAGATGATGTATAGATGGCCTCGGGGCTCTTGACTCTTTGGAGCACAAAGTAGACCAATTTTAGCCCAATTAAACAGTGGGGAAGCGCTCAAAGTATCTGTATCCGACTGTTGAGAAGTCATTGAAAAGGCACAATGGCATTACTCCACACCAAAACTTTGGTCATAATACACGGTAAACAAGAAAACCGGAATGTCTTGTTCGCATAGTTACAGTTTGTAAATGCTGTTGTTAAGAATTTATTGTCATGTAGGCTAAAATAAATAGAAATAAATATAACTATAGCCAACATGTAATGATATTTATATATAGCATAGCATATAAGCATATAAAATGACTTGAATACAGCTGTTTTATGAAGAACAAGTTTGATTAACAAAGTTTTGATTAACAAGGACTTTTTCAGAGTGTAAAGTCAACAGCGACAAGGAACGTTTAAATAAAAGGCTCATCAAAAGGCAATAAATAAATAAAAATCCCGAAAAACGAATATAGCCTACTATAGGCTACACGAAAAGCAATATTATTTTTTTATATAAAAAATATAAAGGTTTATTTTTGAAAAAGCATTTCTTATATGGAAACTTTTCATGGTTGCTTTATTGAGAAAAGCTTTTGTGAGGGCAGAAATTTATTCGAAAGGGCTGTAAGTTACACAATACTCAGGCAATTTAAGGCATGTCACGGGCTTTTAAGGCTACAAAAGGCTCAGCTGAGAAGCGAGCAGAGTTTTCTTCTCTCTCATTTAGAGAGCCAGACGAGCTGCGTTTTGGAAGGCGCCAGAGACGGTGGGATCAAAAGAGAAGGTACCTCGAGGAGGAAAAGGCAACAGTTTAACTCCACTTAACCAATTGTCCTCAAAATATGTAGTCCTGAGCATAGCTTCAAGGCCAAACGTTGACGTCAAGAAAATGAACCAGTACTTTCCCAAATCCGAAAAAAAACAAAAAAAACAATTGAAAGTATGAACAAGCTCTCCTTAGTGTTTATAATAATTTTGAGATTCACTTCTCTTTCCAAAACAACAAAAGAACACGTACACCTATACGTACACCAGGCAGGCTATAATTATTATTGTGTTAATGTTAATATATAGCCTATTAATTGATTTAAAAATTCGAATGGTCTACATTTACAAAAATATTCTTGATGATTTTTTTTTCTTATGAGGTAAATTCTCTTATTCCAACTGATTGATTTCATTGTGCATTCCTGGCGGCACCTTGAACCGATTTAGCAGACGATCTCAGATGCTCTAATATTCTCTAAAAGCGGAAGGCTCTTCCTCTTACGAGGGACAGATCTGTCATGGTGGGCATCAAATCAAACCCTTAGAAAGCCCCCCTGCACTAAACTCCACCAATCTAACCGCTAAATAATTGAAATGATCACGGGAGATCCGTTAGCACGTTTTAATAGCTGTAATGACGATAGTTTATTCCAACCTATTTGAGTCGACTCTCTTTTGTAATTTAAGACTCGTTTGGATCGAAGGACAAAACTGAAGCCTTAGCTTAATCTAACTGGATATAGGGGAGGTGTTGCTGATGTAACCTAAATGAGATGCAGTCTGCTCTCGATAGATAGATAGATAGATAGACGCAGTAAGCTTCAGGACTGTTTACATTTACAGGACTGTTTACCAGTATACAGTCCTACACACACTCACAATTACAAATACAAAAGTATCATAACCATCACCATTACAACAAAAGGATGTGGTTTCTGTCAACAGACTCTGCATAGAAGATTTGCCCTCTGAAGGTTGGGCTTTTGTAGGCTGCATAATTTATATAGCCAATAACGGCTTTTTTCACATGGAGTCACTTCCAATCATTTTCAAGCTTGGTTGAAACCACTCATTCAGTTCATAAAACCAGAGGCCAAGTCAAATTTAGCAGCATCAGAGCAGCACAATACACACATTAAATGTTGGTCGTTGTGTGCTTGACATTCCAAGATTTCTCTGTCTGCTTGAGTATTTATGCGTTCATGCATGCATCCATTTTGACTAATCACTCTTTCTTACTTAGTTAATTAGATAGCTCTTTCCTTTTCTATGTTTGGTCTTTAAAAGTTAAAGCTTTTTATTAAAAAAAAGTAATATCATAATAT
>NW_015626032.1:325018-340449 GCF_001515625.1 Sinocyclocheilus rhinocerous | reverse complement strand
TATATATATATATATATATATATTTCAATAATTTTTTATTTTTTAAATTTATATAATTTTTATTATGAAGTTATAATATTTAATTTAAAAATATTTAAAAAGGAATACAAATCATATTTGTACATATCTTGCTTTTGGTAAGTAGTATAAACAAAATACATTCAAATCTGGTAAGTAGTATAAACAAAATACATTCAAATCGGAACAAAATTTACTTCACCGCTCCTTGTTCCTTGTAATGTTCTCCTGGTGCCATTGATGCCTGTGTTTATGTTCTTCACTGATGCATTCTTACCAAAGTAACTTATAATTCTCAATCTAGTGAATATCACACACATAAGCTCAAGAGACAGACTGTTACACTACAGGTTGAGGCAGAGACAGTGACTAATGCTTGAAAAGAAAGATAAGGAGTTTAACACTGGGGAATATCTGACACTGTAATGAAACAGATGACAGATGAGGGGGTTTTATATTTGTCCAGCACTGAATGCATTGGGCGTATTCTGCTCATTACAGTAATGTCTCAACAAAGGTTTAAACCCACTATGTGACAGATCTATTATTTTCTGCAACAAAACTCATCAATGAGTGATGGATGTGACCTAGTCACTAGTGTAAGACGGGTGGTTTTATCCATTGACAGTGAACTAGCACACTAGATAGTTTCCTTCAGGCCATTTAATATTCTTAAATGTAATTAATAATAATAAAAAAATCTTACTGAGAGAATAACCATGGATTTGTTTCAAAATTTTGTAAGCTGCTATATAGAGGAAGTATTTTAAGTCATATGCTACAGGTCTTTTAAAAAAACATGATTTTTGTGAAAATTATAAATGCTCCTTTCACACCAAGAATGATAACTATGAACATAACTATAACAAAAACACACAATAAAGTTCTGTTTATTATAAGTTTTATTGCCTGCCGCAATAATCAAACAGTTGGTGGTTGCCATTGACTTCCATAGTAGGGAAAAAAAATACTATGGAAGTCAATGGCAACCACCAACTGTTTGATTACCAGCAATCTTCAAAATATCTTCTTTTATGTTCAACATAAGAAGGCAACTCATACAGGTTTGGAACGACATGAGGGTGAGTAAATGATGACAGAATTTTCATTTTTGGGTGAACTATCCCTTTAACGGCTTTAGTGAGGGTAAAGAACTACAATCCCATGAAGCATTGCGAATGGCATTAATCGAATGGGAAAAACAATGGGAAATGTAAAACTATTTATTTAAAGTTCTTACATGTATCTATAAAATCAATATATTTTAGGTTTATGGCAAAATACAAATATTTCCCCCCCAAAAAAATATACACTCTAAAAAATGCTGGGTTATATTTAACCCAGCATTTTTTAGAGTGTATGCTTTATTATAAAGGCATGTGGACAGACACGAAGGACTGACAAAATATATTTAGTAAATATTTTGAATATTCGTTTATGGTTAGCTGACAGTCCAACCTTCATACGCTCTTTTTTTATTTTATTTTATTTTTTTATTATGCTTATAAACAGAACAGAGATGACAATAATTGCATGAAACTTTGTATACAATATACAAAATGTATCAACATGTATCAATGTCATCAGAACACATAAATATTTCAGTATTTTTTAAAAGCAGAGACCGACTAGATTACGTCATTTGCAGTGTTTCATGGGAGTGGGCTTTATTTCCTGTGGAGGAAATTTATCTAGTTTTTACTTCCAGAACCTGACTGTTGCGCTCTATTCTCACAGAATTAAGGTGCGTCACATTCCACACAAATTTGTTGTCTATTGTCAATTGTGAAATGATTATTAAATGATTATTAAAACTTTGTAGTTATCATCCTTTGTGTGAACGAGTCTTACGGCAGTATCACATATTTGAAAAGTATTCTTATTTTTCTCAATATTTGTGTGTGTTGTGTATTTTATGCATTGCGGTCTATTGTTGGTCCTGCACTTATTGTAGGATTATGAGATTCCGTTTAATTTCCTATGTAGGCAGCTCATTAGGTTTTGAAACAGAGCTTATATGTGTCTATGTTTGTGAACGCTACTGTGGCCATACTATATTTACACCAATCAACCATGAATAGTTATGTGTGTGCGCCACTGTGGCGACTCCATGGTCACTCATACTAACCAGGAATGTCTCCACACTTTCATAGGTGGTTAGTGGCCAAAGATGCACTGTTATTTCTCATGAAGACTCCCACAGCTGCCTAAATTACGCTTTAACTGCTGGGGTCACATCTCAACCGCGAGCTATTGTGTGAATTCCAGCACTTGGAAGGACTTGGAGTGGGTATTTTTCTTTTGGCTCTAGACTTGAGTAAGATTGCAATATGAAACCGTGCTTATTTGTGGCACAGCTGAATATACAAATGGACCTAAATCATCTTCACAGTTCATGGCACTAATAGACACATCTTAAGTTATGGTTGTGTGACTGCAAAATTTGACAGTAGTATCTCTGCATGCTCGCTCCATGCATTCGTTCCCATTTGACTTCATCATGAACTAATACAGAGTGCTTTCCCAGTCAAATAATGTGATTTGCATATGAATTCATTTTCAAGGCGTTACATAGGAGTATTCGTGAATGTCTCTTGTAAAGAAGGTGTGACAGAAAAGTGGATCTTTGTGATTTGAGAATTAACTCATTGGCACAAAGCTGTGTAATATGAGAGGAGATTTGATACATGTTTCATATGTTTTTTAAATGTTTTACCCATAAAAAAAAGCTTTGTTCAATGTTACTGATTTTAAAGTTGTAGTAGAGGTAGGATGAATTGCTTTGGGGCTGAAAAATATTTTCAGAGGCTCATAAAATGACTTTTTATATTCTTCGGTATTCTTTTGATGGCATTTTATTTTCCTTTTTTATAGGTCCACTGGCATCTCCTTCGGCTTGCCATCTGGTGTCATTTGATTATGTGGGAGATCAGGCATGAACAAATATGTGTGCTTGGTTCTCTTGAGATTACAATTTGAAAGTTTTACCATGAAAAAGCCAGGCACCAGGGGGCCGGTGGGTTGAAATGACTCTTTGAATAAACACTCTTTGGTCTCTCTCAATGAGAATAGAGAGGGGGCGCTGAGCTTTTAACAACGTTCACAGGACACGAGGCAGGAGGTCGGAGCCGCTGTCTCTGGGCAGATGTCTGTTTCACAGTGTCTGCGCTGATCCTAGAGCAGTTTTGTAGTTTCTTTTCGGTCAACAGTTTGATTTCTGAATCAGGTCGGTTAGAAGTTGCTTCAAGATTAGTATGAAAGATCGGCTTCCATCCAGAACCCAGTTTATTTTATTAGTTACTGAGGCCAAAGACCTTGTTGTTGAAAAGAAAAGTTGTTCTTAGGATTTGGACAAAAGACAAATACAAAGTTTCTCTGTAAGTTTTCTGTCCACTCCATCTAAACATTATATGTATTGGGTTTTCTCAGTTAGAGTTAAAAAAAAAAATAATATGTGCAAAATATGAATGTAAAGATAAATAAATATAATAAAAACTAAATATATTTTAAATTAAGTAATACATTTAATTTAATAATCTGGACAAATGAGATAAATAAATACTAAAAACTGATATAAATAAAAAGAATATTATAATACAAATATTAAATATTAATATATTTTAAATACTGTAGTCATCTTAATTTAATAATTAAAACCCTCTGGGGGAATTAAATAATAAAAACTAAAAATATATTGTAAATAAAAACAAATATTGTAATCTAAAAGTAAAAAAAAAAAAATCTGGGGGAATTAAAAGTGAGGCAAAGAATAAATCCTAAAAAGGATAAAACATCATAAAAACATATAAAAATTATAACATTTATTTTAATTTAAACATGAAAAACTGTGGGGTAATTAAAAGAGACAAATAAAGAATAAATGACAAAAATTATAAATAATAATAACAAATATATATATATATTAATATATTTGATAAAGTATTGAAATAATTTTTTTTAATTTAAATTTTTTTTAAATAAAAGTTTGGTGAATTAGGAATAAGATAAATAAAACAAATTGACCTAAATCATCTTAATACGCTTCACAGTTCATGCCACTAATAGATCAATTTTGAGTTATGGTTACGTGACTGCAAAACTTGACAATAGTATCACTCCGCGCATTCGTTCCCATTGGACTTCATCATGAACTAATCCAGAGTGTTTTTCCAGTCAAATAACGTGATTTGCATATGAATTCATTTTCAAGGCGTTACATGGGAGTATTCGTGAATGTCTCTTGTAAAGAAGGTGTGACAGAAAAGTGGATCTTTGTGATTTGAGAATTAACTCATTGGCACAAAGCTGTGTAATATGAGAGGAGATTTGATACATGTTTCATATGTTTTTTAAATGTTTTACCCATAAAAAAAAGCTTTGTTCAATGTTACTGATTTTAAAGTTGTAGTAGAGGTAGGATGAATTGCTTTGGGGCTGAAAAATATTTTCAGAGGCTCATAAAATGACTTTTTATATTCTTCGGTATTCTTTTGATTCTTCGGTATTCTTTCTTATTTTCCTTTTTTATAGGTCCACTGGCATCTCCTTCGGCTTGCCATCTGGTGTCATTTGATTATGTGGGAGATCAGGCATGAACAAATATGTGTGCTTGGTTCTCCTGAGATTACAATTTGAAAGTTTTACCATGAAAAAGCCAGGCACCAGGGGGCCGGTGGGTTGAAATGACTCTTTGAATAAACACTCTTTGGTCTCTCTCAATGAGAATAGAGAGGGGGCGCTGAGCTTTTAACAACGTTCACAGGACACGAGGCAGGAGGTCGGAGCCGCTGTCTCTGGGCAGATGTCTGTTTCGCAGTGTCTGCGCTGATCCTAGAGCAGTTCTGCAGTTTCTTTTCAGTCCACAGTTTGATCTCTGAATCAGGTGAGATAGAAGTTGCTTCTAGATGAGTATAAAAGATCGGCCTCCATCCAGAAACAAGCTTATTAGTTACTGAGGCCAAAGACCTTGGG
The DNA here is from genome assembly GCF_001515625.1 of Sinocyclocheilus rhinocerous. Classification (NCBI taxonomy): domain Eukaryota; kingdom Metazoa; phylum Chordata; class Actinopteri; order Cypriniformes; family Cyprinidae; genus Sinocyclocheilus; species Sinocyclocheilus rhinocerous. Next base: position 335,460 of record NW_015626032.1, on the reverse strand, counting down.
AAAAGTTGTTCTTTATTCGCACAAAAGACAAAAACAAAGTTGAGTGAGGAATTTCTATCCACTCCATCTAAACATTATATTTATTGGGTTTGCTCAGTTAGAGTTAAAAAATGTGCAAAATATGGCTGTAAAGATAAATAAATAGAATAACAAAACTAAATATTTTTAAATATATTTTTTAAATAAAGTATTAAATTAATTTTTATTTAATTTAACAATTTGGAAAATTCTTTGTGGGAATTAAAAATGAGATAAATAAATAATAAATAATAAAAACTGATATAAATAAAATATTATAGTATAAATATATTATATATTAATATATTTTAAATAAAGTATTTAATTTATTTTAATTTAATAATTAAAACCCTCTGGGGAATTAAAAATGAGATAAAAAAAAATTGTCAATAAAAGCTAATATTTTTTATTATTTTATTTAAAAATAAAAAAAACTATGGGGGAAGACAAAGAATAAATCATAAAAATGATAAACATCATAAAAATGATAAATTTATTTTAATTTAAACATGAAAACAGAATAAAAAATTATAAATAATAAAAACTAAAATATATTAATATGTTTGACAAAGTATTGAATTGTATTTATTTTTAATTTAGTAATTTTGTATAAACTGGGCGAATTAGAAATTAGTTAAATCAAAAATAAATAATACAGTTTAAAAATAATAAATACTATATAATGTATTAATATATTTATAATTTATTGATATTAGGGTATTTTAAATAACCTGTTTTATTATAATTGAATAATTAATTTAAAAAACAGGAGGAATTGGAAATTAATTAAACAAATAAATTGGAAATTAAATAATTAAATAAATAAATATTTTACAGTATATGCACTTATGTACTTAAGTATGTGCACTTGAGTTTTAAAAGGTGTTCCCTCCCTGTTTGACTTTCCTTCTGTCTCTCTTGGACAGAAGGTGTGCGGGAAAAAAGAGGGTAAAGTTGAGCGAAGAGCAGAGAGAACTCGGGGCTTTGTTGTTCTATTGCTTAATGAGGTAGAAAAAACAATTGCACTTTTCTGAGTGTGATAATTGTCTGCAGGGCGATGTAAATGAGATGCGTGGGTAATGCCTTACAGGGATGTGTGTCTTGCTGTGTGAGGAGAATGAGGAGGAGAGGGAGGGGAGGGTCGAGAGGAAGATCACAGGGCCAGTAAGCTTACATTAATCCACCTTACAGGTAATTGACTTGTTGCATTTCAAAGGCTCTTCTGAGGTCTGTTATCAAGAGTTGGGTAATTAGCAGTAGCTATGAGGAATTGATTAAGAGATTAGACTGTTGATGACTGCTTTCACATCAACATCGATGAAGCGTCATAGTGGCTGAAGCTGCTCTACTGTGTGGGTAAACAAAAAACAGGGTGATATTTTCTAATCAAACAAGTTACAGGCTGTGTTCCAAAACCTACTGAGCTCTACTCAGTATTGTGAGGCATCATGAGCATAATAATGATACAAAAGCAAATTTAAAGTATACTTTTTGGGCTTATAATATAATTTTTAGGCAGTAGTGTACACACACAAACACACACACATGTTGGTATTGCTGGTTTATGGGGACTCTCCATAGGCGTAAAGGTTTTTATACTGTACAAACTGTATTTTTTATCACCCTACACCAACCCTACACCTAAACCTACCCCTCACAGGAAACTTTGTGCATTTTTAGATTTTCAAAAAAACACCATTTAGTATGTTTTTTAAAGCCTTTTGAATTACGGGGACACAGGAAGTGTCCTCATAAACCACCTTCATATTGTAATACCTATGTCATACCCATGTCATTACACAAATTTGTGTCCTCATAAACCACCCAAACCAGTGCATATTCACACACACACACACACACACACACATTACTGCTACACTGTAAAAAGGATTTTTTTAAAGATGTAAATAAAACAAAGATTATTGAAATATGTTTGCCAAAAAATACTATTTCTGTTTCCTTTTTCTTCGATGTATTATTAGCTGTTTCTTTAAAATTATTAGCAAAATGTATTAGCTATTTCTGAATCAAAATGGTTCCTACACCAAATATTTTTGTGTTCAAGATTTTTGAAAAAAGTCTCTTTTGCTCACAAAAGCTACATTTATTTAATAAAAAATACAGTAAAACTGTAATATTGTGAAATGTTGTTATATATTAAACTAACTGTTTTCTATTTCAATATATTTCAAAATATAACTTATTCCTGTGATGGCAAAGCTGAATTTTAAGCAGCCATTACTCCCGTCAAATCTTAGTATAAAAGCTTAATATTTTTGTGGCAACCATGATACATTTTTTTTTCAGGATTCTTTGTTTAATAGAAAGAATAGTATTTATTTGAAATAGATATATTTTGTCATTTTTGATCAATTTAATGCATCTTACTGAATAAAATAATTAATTTATTTTAAAAAAAAAGAAAAAAAGTTAAACTCTAGTAAACAAAAGTTTTGAAACTGAGCCAGTAAGTCCATTCATTAAACTGAAAAATGACACACAACGACTCGTTTTGTCATGTTCTCACTTGTCTTCATAACTTTTTTTCTCTATTTGATTAGGTAATTATTATTCATAACAAACCTACCGAGCACCTTCAGATTCCAAACAAACATAATTAGCTCTTTATGCTGAAGTGGCTTGTCAGACTGTTCTCACACTACAAATTTCCTTCGTCCGCGAGCGTTTCTAAAGTTTTTCCACTCAGCATCTGCCATGTATGACCCTTTATGCTGATATCTGCATTCTAATAGATTTCCCCTGCTGAGACATTCATTTCTGTGTCCAGTCTGTCCAAACGTCCGTCTGCACGGCTATATTTTAGCCGCTGCGCTTGTTTTGTCCCATTTGACGTTCGCTATCAGCCCCATATATAATGGCGTAAGAAAGAGAGCTCTAATATTCAGTTGCACGGGGATTTGTCTTTCCCATTCCGCAAGCTTTTCCACAAGGCTGCTGTTACTAAGTGCCGGTGAACTGAAAGGCCTCGCATCCTCTTTTCTTCCTCTCCGTAGGCTTTGGCTAACAGCTCTGGCAGCTGCTGTGATCTCTATTTGCCCACTGAGCTCTATAGTCCTCTCTTCGCAGGTGAGGACTCAAAGGACTCTAATAATCTCTCTCTCTCGACGGTGACTGACTTTGTGGGTAGCGTTTCCCCACAAAGCGGCCTACTGAATGCGAAAGCCGCTCGTAATAGTTCATTATTCCATCGGCTGGGAAATTACAGACAGTTGCTGGGCTCGTTTGGTGCAACATGTTTGGATGAGGTGTGGTATCTTCCTCAAAGCACTCCTCTGTTTTTCCTCTCTGAATGCTTCCCGGCAAGACAATCTATTCATACGGTTGCTTAAGTGTAATTGCCTCCCTTTGAAGCCTCTGAGAAGCAAATGATTTGCTTTGCCCCGGGGGCGGCCATGGTCAAATACCCGTCCCATCCTCACGCCTCCCTCCCCGAAGGGCTGACACTGCCGGCCTGCCCAGCGAGAGGGCAGCTCCCTCACAGAGAACAAATAATACAGCCCGGGCTGCTCAATTTCTCCTCCTTTTCATCCTCGTCTTTTAAAGTTTTATTAACAACAGCTTTTTCTCGTACGTTGGCGGGGTGCGGGGGCGACAGGACAGCGGGCGGCTCCTGGCGGACCCTCAGGTGTTCTTTCTGCTCGCTCAATGGCTTCTTATATGTGCTGACAGGTCAGTGACGCTCTTTAGCGAAAACCACAGCTTCAGGAATGTGTTTCGAGATAACTAGTTGCCAATAAAATTATTGAAATGTTCATTTCAAATTATACTAAATGTTCATTTTTTATTCTATGTTAACATATAATAAAACAATTATATTTATGTGGAAACCATGATACTTTTTTCAGGATTCTTTGATGAATACAAGGTTCTAAACAGCAGCACTTTGTAATATTATAAATGTCTGTGACATTTAATTTAATAAATCATCCTTGCTGAATAGAAGTATTAATTTCTTAAAAAAATAAATAAAATAATTACCCAAACTTTTAAACGGTAGTGTACAAAGCTCACTAAGTTTTGAAACAGAGTCAGATAGAGTACCTACATCCATTAACCTGGAGAAAAAAAAATGGTTTGCTGTCATGTTCTTACTTGTGGTTATGAAAATAATACCATTTTTTCTATGTAATTAGGTAATTATTCCATTCATTTGACATGCTCATTAGGCATAAATTCACTAAATCCACTATATTCTTTTTTGTTTCTTTGCTTTCCTTTCCCCCCTAATTTTTATGAATCTATTTTGAACAATTTGTGGACCCACTTTATATTAAGTGGCCTTAACAACTATGTACTTACATTTAAATTAATAATTTGGTACAATGCACTTATTGTGTACATACATGTTTTTACATTGTACTTATATTTGAAAAATACCTGCATGTAATTACATCTGTAATTAATTTCTGTAATTACATTTATAATTACACAGTTGACCCATCCCTTACACCTTAACCCACCCTTAAACCTACCCATACCACCAAACCTGTCCCTAACCTTACCCATACCCCACCTCAATAGCAGCAAATGTGTTTTAATACAATATGAACACAATAAGTACATTGTACTTAATTTTTGATGTAAGTACATAGTAGTTAAGGCCACTTAATATAAAGTGGGGCCCAATTTGTATTGTAAAAAGTAATATACAAAATTACAAATATATTGAAACTGGATAACAATAAATAATACTTTTAATCTATCCATTTGTGTATATATTTCAAATTGATAATCAATTTGGTGGTATCAGTTAAGACAAAACAGAGAAAACCTGGAATTTTTTTGTTATATATTTGTATGTGTATGTATATATGTGACCCTGGTCTTAAGTCGCTGGGGTATACTTGTAGCAAATACATTGCATGGGCGAAAGCTTATTTATTCAGCTTTCAAATGATGCATAAATCTCAATTTCGATAAATTGACCCTTATGACTGGTTTTGTGGTCCAGGGTCATATATGTGAGTGTGTGTTTTCTTTTATATCAATATTATACCTAATAAAATGAAATACAATTGATAGTTGAAAATATGAATACATATTTAATACAACATCATTTTTTGGTGGTATCAGTTAAAATAAAAATGTTCTTGTTATATATTTATATCTATAAATATTTACATATAAATATATATGTTTTGTTACTTTTTATCAATATATTTCTTTATAAAATGGAATATAATTATAAGCAATGTTTTTCTCACTTAATCACCATCATGGATGGTGCTCATTGCAATCCATTCCAGGAGAGCATCTTTAATTGTTTTGCTGATTGCTTCTTTCATTTATTGATTTGTTCATACTCATACTTTTTAGCCGTCCTTTGGGTCTGTGTGTGTCTCTGGTGGGCTTACGTTTACATCTTTACGAGTTCAAGAGGATTTACTGTAATGTAATTACAGGCTCACTCATACATGGATATGAGCTCACAGTAGAGCAGTATTTGCTTATTTTAATTAATATGAGCAGCAACATGTAATACAGAAAAGAGTCCTGGCTCCACAAAGATCCCTCCAACCCAAATGCCAAAAAGCAGCATTATCTCAGCCTCGCTATTCCTGAGAGCCCCGTGAGCGCTTGTGTGTGTGTGTGTGTGTGTGTGTAGAAGCGTCCAGCAACACTAAACCAGGTTATGAACATGGCATTTTCCTTGTATCATTTGCTTTGAGGTTTTTAAGAGAGAAGCATTCCCCAATGTCGGTCCAGATGGTAACGATTCTGGAGCGAATTACGAGGCCAAGCAACATACCTGTGGGCGATGTTTTTTTCACAGCTCCATAAAGAGCTCAGTAATGTAATTTTGATCTCATTTATCTAATATCACTCCCGCGCAGGGTACTTTACGTGAAACTAGGCTTCTCGCTGGGCACATATCTTCTTGATCTCCTGTGTTGAAAAAGCTTGTATTATTTAACTCGGAGGATCCAAAGAGGGTCAAGCTGGCTGGAGACGTGGTGGGTTAGCTTTGAATTTACTTAATGGATGTCCCTGGGCACTTGGGATTTTACAATGATATGTTCCTCCGCAGAGGTAGACTCCTATGCTTGCGTGTCTAGTATTGAAGCCCGAGGAACTTGGTGGGCTCACTTGAGCTTTATAAGGTTTCATAATACTAAACACTCTTAAAAATATTGCCATCTATGGTTCCATGAAGAACCTTTAACATCATTTTAAGAACTGTTCACTGAAAGGTTCTTTGGGGAACCAAAAATGTTTTTTTTTTCTATGGCATCGAACCCCCCCTTTTGGAACCTTTATTTTTATGGCCAGTTCATCTCCTTTGGGATTTGATGTGGTGACTGCATTTTGATTTTGAACACAAACAGCCCTTTATCAGTCATCAGTTCAGGCTGCTTCATGTGTACACGCCTGTCGCAAACACATGTTTCTTTTACTTTCGACGATTTATCTGCTTTACATGTCATCCTTCCTATTAGTAACTTAGGTACAACCCGGAAAAGCAATAAACCCACAACAGGGCTGAATAACAGAGCATTTTTAGCTCAATATTTCCATTAGCAGTTGTTTTTTCCCCATGCAGCAACGAGGGAACTTGTGCACAACTGGCAACCCGCTGTGTGAAATCACTCACTCTAATGGCACAACACACGTGTTTGTTACAGGAAATCGTACAGCCGCTCTATAAGTATTCTGTCGGTGATAAAACCAAATTGCATCATGATGTTGGGTCAAATAAATGAGAAAACGGCCTCCTCCCCCTGTGTAATTAGCTCCAGGAGAAGTTGCTCTTCCATGCTGATTTGGAACCGGCATCTCCCGCTCGACTCCCAGTCGCAAACATTAACAAGAGCAACCGCAGAACTTGGAAACAAATACCTCTGATATGAGCCAAATGATTGTACTGCAAAGTAATTGCACAATTAAATCGAACTGGATAAACTTGTTGAAGAAGTTGCTCTTTAAAGCTCACCACTCTTGCCGTTTGACTTTTGATGATTAGGACTGGGATTTGGAAACTAGTCCTCGTTCAATAAAACAGCACAGACTCCCCTCAAGCAGTTGACTCGTTGCTATTATCCGAACAAATATAAACTCAAAATACCCTCAGCGCCCCAATTATTGTAAATTAAAGAACCTAGCGACCCTAATGAAACTGTTAGCGTGCTGAAGACTGTTTTTATGTGTAAGGTGTGCTGCTAAACAAGCCATTTGATAGGACTAATTTATGCATGCATTGTGTGTAAATGTGCATCAGGCTAAGACTTGTCAGTTCTAGAACTATAGTTGTCCATTTTAATAAAAAAAGAATCAATAAAATAATAAATATAAATAAATAATATCATTCTAAACTTTTATGACTTTTTTTCTCTGGAGCAAAAAAGCAAATTCTTCAAGACTATCCTCTCCACTCTTTTTAATATAATGAAAGATGTCAAACATGCCATAAATTGGTTTATAATCTACAATCTACAATCAAAAATTGATTCCTTTCAATCGGTTCTTTTCTATGAATCAGTCAATTCAGTGCACAAATCTGGTTTTCAAGTGACTCACTGACACAATGGTTCATTTTCAATGGTTAAAAGCGCACAAGGAAGATTCAAAAGTGAATAATCACTTAAATTTAATGATAAATTGCTTACAGTATATGATTATCCTCCTCCTATTACCCTTTGGATAAAAGCATCTGCTCATTGAATAAATAAAAATGTATGTTTCTTGCTTTTTTTTTTGAAGCAAGATTTGGAATATAGTGTCATATGATTGATTTTGCTTTTGTATCTTTTTGAAGCTTGTAAACAGTACATTACTCAATACAGAAAGATCTTCACAAGAATTCACGTGTGTGTGTTTGTACTCATTTAAATTTGTATGCAATTGATGCATCCTGATCTGACATTCAATTCACAGATTCTACAAGCACTACAGTAAACAAACAATGGGAATTACAGTACAGTTCTCAAATGACCACAGGATGTCGTAATAAAAGTAATTTAGATGTGCATCCATTGTGCATCTTCATCATGCGGTTTCTTCTTACAGAGCTTCTCAGATGACAAACAAACTATAACATGACGGTAACAGGAAACTAGAGAGTATTTCAGTGCACGCAGTTTTGTCTGGTTCTGTTTTCCTGTGGTTTATGAAGCCAATCTTTCTTCCTTTCTTCCTGGCTGTGTGCATTAGACGTAAGATAGCCAAACAGTCCTCATCCCTCAAAATCCTGGATACAGTAGGGCAAAATCCAGAAAAAAGCCTCCTCTTTTGACCCTGTCAGTCTTTTTTTTTTTTTTTTGGTGGCAGTGATATGTCTTTGTAATTCACTGGAGAGGCTTTTAAGTCCATAGGATTTATCCTGAAGCAAACGGAAAGAATCCCTGGGAGAAGAACAATGAAGGGGCCATGATGATTTTTAGGAAAGCCTGATATAATAATGATTTATGACTGAAATAAGACCCAAAAAGCTTTGCAATAAGAGGGAAGTAAATTCTATTATTGATGTCAGAGGACATCAAAGGTCTGCTTTGTTTTAAAGATATAGTTTACCCCAAAATGGAACATAAAATGTTAAGCTGAATATTTACGCAAAGCTTTTCTTGACAGTTTATGACTGTCTACTACTTTAAGTCTACAGTAACCAGATGATTCAAAGAAATTCATTTAAGTCTGCTATGAAAATATCATATGCATTTATTCCGACTTCAGATTTTACATCAATGATAATATAATAATGATGCTTGATAATGTAAACATGAGCTGCTCCATGTAAGAAATAAAAGCACATTTCTCTAAATGATGACACACTTTTTAATCTTTAGGTAATTGCTACAAAATGTAAAAACTTTCTATATATCAAACAAAATTAAATAGCAAGTAGAAATAAAATTGATGCAGCCTATAACTTAAAATGATATATTTTGACATGACAAATATCTCTCTGTCTGGCAATAGAGTTTCACATTTTTCTCTCCAGTGGGGATTTCCTAAGACTTTTAAAATAGTTTCTCTCATTCCCTATTTTAAGAACACAGTTTTTCTTTAGTAGAAGTAATTCCTTCTCTTGGGCCTGAAAACAATATAAACACACAGAACAATAGGAGTTGGGGTGTTTGGTCTGCTCTATTGTCTGTGGGTACTTCAGGCCCATAATCATGTTGTTTGAGGTTATATGGAGCTCATCCTACTTTTATTCTTTCAAACTGTGTCTCCACTCCAGCACAGGGATATGGTTCGATAAATATGCACTCAGTTCTTCTGCTATCTTTGTTTGGTTTGACATATCAATTATTTTTAATAGCATCAAATCTTTCATTTTTTATGCCAAATATCCTTGATCACAATAGGAAATCACATTTTTAGTGCGGTGGGCGAACAGAAAAACATCAGTTATTTCCATAAAAACATGCTGATATGGAATTTCTCTGTAGACTGCCACAACAATTTAGCATTATAATTTATGCCAAAAGTTGCAAAAAAACATCATGGCCACAAATGTCTTCACTTACTGCAGTACTTCTGTGGCAATAAAACATGGATGCAACAACAAAGAAACAATATGAGCTAATGCTACAACAGTAAACTAATACAGTTAAATTCATTTATATGTAATTATCTTACAGCATTCATTTCCTGGTTAAAGGCAGTTTTTTGACTATGCAGTAGTCAGAGCATGCAATTACAACACAGCAGAGAAGAATAATAGCATAAAAAAAAAAACAGACCAGAAATCTATATTTGATATCTGAAACCTGACATTCAGACGTTCAGACAAGTAGGGCAACTTGGACAGTAGGGCTAAATTTTCTTTTCCATTCATCTTAAGTTTTTTACATCCCACATGGGTGTGATAAAGAGAGTAATGACATGTAAACAGAGGTGTAAAAGTAAAATTAACTGCCAAATGTGAGTGCAATGAGTACTTATGAGGCTGTAAAGACATAAATAACACAATGCACAAGCAGATAAACACACTTTCTGTGAGCTGAGACAAAGTAAGCTTTCCAGAGAACTTTTGAGAGCTTGAACTTCAAAAAGGTAGAAAACATTTTAAATATGCTTACACGTTATGGGTGCCATTTCTGTCCCAGAGGGGAAAATATTAGTTTATATATATATATATATGTATTTATTTAATTTACAATTATATTAATTGTCTTTAATAGTATAGTTGTCTATTAAAAGTAACAATGGACAGCTTAATTAATGCATGACACAAGATAGCAACAATCATTAACTGGACAAAGGCTTTCCTAGTTTCCTAATCTCCCTTCTTACAGGCAACCAAAGATGTGCTATGCTTATGTGTCACAATGATTTGCTGACTTTTTGTAAGAGTTAATTAGCTAAATGTAATCTCATTAGCTGATGTGATGTCATGAGAATTAGGGATGTAACGATTCACTCAACTCACGATTCGATTCAATTCACGATTTTGATTTCAC
>NW_015626032.1:321051-325008 GCF_001515625.1 Sinocyclocheilus rhinocerous | reverse complement strand
ATTTAAATATCACAGTTGCAACGTTAGTTACCGCAATATAATTAATTTGATGAAAATTCATATTTTAAACTTCATGTTATATTCACCTTTTTATTTTATTTTATTTCATCTCCCAGTGTGACTTCCTCATAATTACGAATTACATATCTCATGTGACTTTATTTCTTGTTTTAAAATCTCACAATTACATTTTTATCTTTGTAAACTTTATACCTCAAAATGGGACTTTATATATTGCAATTGGAATTTAGTTTCACATCATTTTATTTTATATCTCACAAAGTAACTTCTTAGTTTAAACTTTATATCTCACAAATATTGTAATTTTTTTTTTTTTTTACAGAAACAGGCAGAAACAAGCTTCCACAGCAAACGGAAAGAATGGTTTACCCAAAAATAAAAATTCAGACATAATTTACTCATGAGAGAGCTTTCCATGCAACTAAGTGGACTTTTTACCCTACAATTATTGAGTTTTATAACATAGTACATGTGACAACTAGCCCCAGTCTCCCTTATAATGTAGAATTATTTCAGCAATGTGGTCCGAAACTCTTATGTCATACATCAAGGCCATGACAAACTCACTCTCACTAATAACAGCAGCGGAAGTCAAGAAAGTTAATGGGCTCTTATCAGTAACGCCAACTCTAAGAGCTGCTCTGGAACCAGTGTCTCCTGCACAAACCCTGCTGTCCTCCTGCAAAACTGCTCTGAGGTCCGAGTGGAAAGCCAAGCATCTGAAGAATAGGATCCTCTGTGCCTGACTAATTGACCCCTGGTTCCCTGGGGGTAAATCAACAGAACCTAAAGCCACTGGGCCACTAACAAGCAGCTCTCGTAAAGCAATCCATAACCAATGGGCAATTTGAAACACATGCTATTGGATATATTTACGACTCAGTCCAAAAAGCGGTTCTGATGACCCCCAACTTTTTTTTTTATTTTTTAAGACAAATGGCTCATTCAATTTCCTTCCCGAAATGTCACACATAAAGTAAATGCTTTGTAATTGACATGACTTGTGTCTAAACAACATTCAAATCAATTTTTATTATTAGCTTAATTCGTTGCAACATGATTGCATTAGATTGTTGAGGACGGGAGGATTAGGCTTTATATTAAAAACAGCTGGGCTGTTATTCTTTGATTATCCTCCTCAAAATGATCCAAAAGAACGCCGGTCACACATAATCAACAATCACGCTTAATCACCCAGACATGCGAATGTAATGCGAAGAGACCCAGTAACGGCAATTTACTTGCATTGCAGTCATTTGATTTGCTACAAAATTGTGATTTTTGGATATATTCTCCCTGACTTCTGGATTTCCATGGTGTGTTCTGGAATTTCAGACCACTCAAAAGTGGCTTGATGGTCTTTCTACTTTTTTTTTGCAGACCCTGGCATGCCTGGTTCTGGAAAAGGCCAACTGTTATTCCCAGTGGGGTTATCTGACAAAGCACTTCATGAACTGTGCAGCCACTGGCCTCAGACCAGCTGATACTGCTTAGCCCCAGTCATAAAGCAAAAGGTCTCTTCAAGCGATCCATTAGTGCTCCTATCCCCAAGAGTGGAGGTCGCGGTCTGGCCGCGCAGGAAAGCTTGAAGGAAAACAGCATGGCAGACAAGTCAGAAGATCAAAGACCCCCTCAGACGGCAGACCCCGTCTCCAGACATCCAATCTCTTCCCCTTCATGGTTCTAATTAGCAGATGGTGGACAAATGGCTCATATTATGGCTTTATCAATTAGAGAGAGAGACGTTCATATCTTTCTTTCTCTCTCTCTTTCTTGCTGTCGGCTTGTGAGCGTGGCATAGATAGATGAACTGAGAGAAGGAAAGGCATATTGGAAGAGAACCGTTGCTTCAGATTTATTGTGAATAAATTATTAAATAAAATTCATTTTCTTTTATGATTATTTTTAATCTACAGATGTGAGTCGTTGGTACATGCAACAAAAAGATCATTTTAATGTCAGGATAGTTCACCCAAAAACGGAATTTCTGTTATTATTTACTACCTCTCATGACATTCCAATACATATGCTTTTGCATATGTTTTTTTTTGCTGTAAAACTTGAAAAGACAAATTCCAATCAGCTCCTTTTCTTACAACAATGTTAGTTTATAATGACCATGTCTGTTAAGCTAATGGCTTTGTGTGAGTTACAGACTTCACTTAAATAGAGTTTGTTTCATTCATTCATTCATTCAGTGGCGGTTCTAACTTATGGCGTCACCCCGTTTGCCACCTCTAAATGAAATAAATTTTACATACATTTTGCCATTTTATATAAATGTATATATTTAGATTATTACAAATTCATTCAAATAAATAAAAAATACAATACATATCTCCAAACCTGCACAACTGTACAATAAAAATAATAAAGTAAGTGATGTTTACATTATACATTATGTTACAAAATCACATTTCAAAATCACACTGGTTATGTAAGCTAGTTGGACAGAAAAATGATTGTTGTTGCCCTATGTGTAATAACATAACAAGCAACATAGCATGGCATAAGTGATATATTACCCTATAGCGAGATGAGTGATTTCCCATCTTATTTATTTATTTATTGAGGTGATGTAAAATAATGTGAATAAAGGGATAATTAAATGAATGAGCCAAAACGACGGAATTTTGTCTTTGCGCGCACTCGTTGACTGAATTACCTTGTCATAAACAACAAAGTGCAGATATACATACAATGTAAGTAAGAGATTAATTTCACAGTGTAGACAGCTTCACTGATGATAATGGGATTTTTTTGAGAGTATATATATCACAGTAACAGAATATTGTCAGCTCTGTTTCGGGGGCTTAATAGCCTACGTTCTTACGTTCACACACAGTTCGGTTTTAAACAGGAGTGACAACCTATAACCATACTCACACCAGTAAATTTTCTTGGCGCAGAACCGAATTTTTGCAAACCCCTGCTACGTGATTGTACTGAAAACTAGTTGTTCGTCACGTTATATAATTAAAAAGTAGCTGTCAAGTGTCATCTGAAGGTTTTAGATCTAGTTGCCATCCGATCTCCGATCTCCACTCTATTAAAGGGGTCATATGATGTTGAGACTTTAGTCTTTGCAACTTTACAGATCTTCTTTATGCACCAAGAGCTTGTAACACTCCAAAGAGAAAGGAAAAATTGAAATCGCATCATATGACCTCTTTAAAGCTGCTGTCGGTTAATTAAAATATGACGGATGAACTTGAGCTTCGATTGGACTCTTGTTCTCAACTATGAGAAAACTTTAAAGTGTTATGACATTGACGTCTATGAGAGCTAGCGTAAATATCGTAAGGCTTCAGAAGACTGTTAATTGCCTCTTTGTCTGTCTTGTTTTTTTTTAAATTTAAATTTTTTTTTTTTATACAAACGTAGATATGAACACTTATTTTTTTTTGTAAGTTTCTTTTAAAATAACAGCCTAGGGGGTTTGGAATGACATGAGGTTGAGTAAATAAATGCAGTTTTTTTTTTTAATTGACTGAAACACAGCAATATAGCTACGCCGATTGTAGCTTCAAAACATGATAAAAACATGAGGTCATGCTTAGAAAAATAAACAGAGGCTTACATCCAAGAAATGACCTGAATGCCCCTGACTGAATCAAAACACATAATGAGCATTATTAGAGCACTTTGGGGCCCCAAAGTGAACAAAACGAACAAAAATGTTAAAAGATGAGTGAATTTAAAGGGGTCATATGATGCGATTTCAAGTTTTCCTTTCTCTTTGGAGTGTTACAAGCTGATTGTGCATAGATAAGATCCCTGAAGTTGCAAAGACTAAAGTCTCAAAACCAAAGAGATATTCTTTATCAAAGTTAAGACTCTGCCACGCCCCCCTAAAACGGCTCATTCTAACACGCCCCCACATATCTACCACACTATATGGAAATATTTGCATAATGCCACCCAAATGTTCACGCA
>NW_015626032.1:307843-320815 GCF_001515625.1 Sinocyclocheilus rhinocerous | reverse complement strand
AAGGAGGGGGCTTTGTAGAAAACGAAGCGTTTGAGAGAGGCGGGGCATAGAGGACTTACAATAATGTACAGTATTTGAAAAATAATGTGTTTTTTTAACATTAAAGCATGTCAACATATTCTGTTACACCAAATACACAAAATAATGATCTTTAAAAAAGCATCATATGACCCCTTTAAAACAGTCTTCTAGCATCAAAGCTGTTCTTGCGTCTGATGTCTGAAAGTGACAACTTTAAATTATTGATAATACTTCAAGAAATGGACTAAATGTATAGTCTGCTGTCAATAGGACTTGTATAGCCTACATGCATGCTGCTTTTAAATTAATGTTGGAAATGAGTTATATTTTATTGGAGTCACCAGTGCACTTTTACAAGGCATCTTAAGCATTCAAAATAAAACTTGACATTGGTTTGTTTGACATAAACAAATCTGACACTTTCAAAGTGACAACCAGATGTTACAATCAAAAGATGAAATGAAGCTGAGCTTGTTGAAGACAAAAAAAGTCCCATTAATGCTACCTTAATCGTGTCAGAATGATGAATTCATTTGAACACCACCACAATGTTGTAATTACCAGTAAGAAATCCAGACTTTCTAGTTTTATGCATGTCAATGAAAGAACAACCTGAATGATGCTGAGATTATTCATGTCACTCTCTTCTGACCTCCTGACCTCTTTTGAGTCCATTAAAACATCTTGTTTTGGGACACTTAGAGCGATCTGTGTATGCCAGACCCTTGGAGACACTCTGAACACAGGGAACTATACAGCATTGGCTAAACGCTGTCAATGCTCGGCCTCAGTGGCCTGACTCACCTTCATAATTACCCATCATCCCCTGCACAGCCAGGCTCTCACAAATTATGCCCCATTGAGGACGAGTGCTAGAGCTGTCAGTGAGTACTCAGCGTTTCTTAGCGTGGGAGGGCGATCACACATACACACAAACCTGCTGAGTAGGCAAGAGCTGGTGCCAACATCAGAAACACTCCCCAAGCTTTCTTCAACTTCAACACAGAGGAACAATGACTGTGGCGACACTGACATAATAGAGAGAGTGAGAGAGAAGAGCGGTGTGTGTGTGAGTGTGAGGAGGACAAAGAGAGAGAGTCTGGGAAGTGATGGATATGATGGAGGCCAAGAAGTATCATGAGAGCTCTACCGGGACTTTGTAACCTTATCTCGAAATTGAAAGTCTTCATGCAGACTATGTTAAAAATGAACTAATGGACAACATTTAAAAGGTGGATTATTTAGTAAAAACAAAATAATTTGTCTCAGACAAGAAGAAAGAGTCACAAAAACATTTTCATTGAAAAATAGGGGCGACTGGGGCAAGTTGTCACACAATGGCTGGTTCTCAGAAAGTCGCATAAATGCTTGTTCTCTCTTATTCATGTCACTCTCTTCTGACCTCCTGAGCTCTTCTGAGTCCATTAAAACATCTTGTTTTGGGACACTTAGAGCGATCTGTGTATGCCAGACCCTTGGAGACACTCTGAACACAGGGAACTATACAGCATTGGCTAAACGCTGTCAATGCTCGGCCTCAGTGGCCTGACTCACCTTCATAATTACCCATCATCCCCTGCACAGCCAGGCTCTCACAAATTATGCCCCATTGAGGACGAGTGATAGAGCTGTCAGTGAGTACTCAGCGTTTCTTAGCGTGGGAGGGCGATCACACATACACACAAACCTGCTGAGTAGGCAAGAGCTGGTGCCAACATCAGAAACACTCCCCAAGCTTTCTTCAACTTCAACACAGAGGAACAATGACTGTGGCGACACTGACATAATTGAGAGAGTGAGAGAGAAGAGCGGTGTGTGTGTGAGTGTGAGGAGGACAAAGAGAGAGAGTCTGGGAAGTGATGGATATGATGGAGGCCAAGAAGTATCATGAGAGCTCTACCGGGACTTTGTGACCTTATCTCGAAATTGAAAGTCTTCATGCAGACTATGTTAAAAATGAACTAATGGACAACATTTAAAAGTTGGATTATTTAGTAAAAACAAAATAATTTGTCTCAGACAAGAAGAAAGAGTCACAAAAACATTTTCATTGAAAAATAGGGGCGACTGGGGCAAGTTGTCACACAATGGCTGGTTCTCAGAAAGTCGCATAAATGCTTGTTCTCTCTTTTTGTCACATTTCTATTGAGGCAAGTTGTCACGCGTGTTTTATATGTTGTCATTTCATTTTCAGTATTCATTACAAAATCTATTTTGTATTTTGAAAGTCTCTTATGCTCAGAAAGGCTGCATTTATTTGATGAACATTGAACAATACAGTTCATTGTATTTGATGTACAATACAAAAAACAATAATATTGTGAAATATTATCACAATTTAAAATAACTTTTTTATTTTAATATATTTTAATAATTAATTTATTCCTTTAATTGTAAAGCTGAATACAGTTTTTACTGTAGTTTTCATCAAATATGCAGCCTTGGAGAGCATAAGAGAAATTCAAAAAAAAAAAACGTAATTATTCCAAAGTTTTGGTAGTGTAAGCTAAACAAACAGTATCTTTCTGACCAATAACGGTGAAAACAGGCCATTTTTGAAATTTTTATTTTTTTTTTTAGACAGAAATAAACACTGGATTAAAAAGTGTGACAACTATCCCAGTTGTCTTTTATATTTGAGCAGTGATTATTTACAACCAAATACGCCGAGTATGCTACATCTTTCTCAAAGTTACCATGATTTTATAATGTCTAAACTGCAGTGTACTGCTTTCACTCTGACTGGCTATGTTTTAAAAAAAGACAAAATCAATTTCGTGAAATGAAAAAGGTCACTGGTGCCACAAAAGTCTTCTGAGTCATATCGCTTACACATTATTGTTCATATAATTATTCTGTCCAAGAGACACATGGTCCATGTTCATGCAATTAAGACTTTGATACAATAACAACAACTTCCTGTGTCGGCGAGACTGTAAATTGGCATCTATTACTCACAATGTAAAAAGAGTGAATGCGGTAACTACACATGATTCCCGGACTTCAGACGGCCTCTAATTTACTTGTCTAAGAATTTGCTCCACGTGTGCAATTGCTATAAATTTGGATTAGAGATTGGGGACAGGTTGTAAGTGGATGTGAAGTCCTGATACATACCCATTTGTAAGTCATTAACATTTTTTACCCTCTAATTTTGCCCTTGTATTCTGACGTCATGGCACCAGTGATTCAGGGCGACACTATAATTCTGATGTTAACTGATTTATATGAACTGAATGAAAATGAAATCAAATCAATTCACTATTACAAAAGAAATCAGCAGAAATAAATAAACAAATAAATAATAAACTTGAAAATATGAAAAGAAAAAAACATGCTACTCATACTTTAATTATACTAAATAAAACCCATCACAAATTGATTATGTTGAATATAGGCATCACAAATTAAAGATCAACTGAAAACTATTGACCGCAGGTCAGACGGCCCACACAATTACAGCATACTTACTCTTTATTCCTGGCCTCAGGTCTGATATTTAATATAAGCATCCTAAATTGTTGCCTGTGTAGCCAGGCTTTGTTTAAACGGGCGTATGATCCGTAAAAATATAGGCTAGCCATTACGGAGCACATTCAAATATTTGTTTCTGTGGGTTTCTCCCTCATTGAAGCATAAATTGCTGCAAACGGCAGAGTTTGGAAAATGATTCCACGCCAAGCCGTTCCTAAACGAATAAATCAAGGACTAAATGCTGCCCTTAAGCAACTAAAGTCATTCATTCAGACAGTCATTCAAAACAGATCCTACATTCAATAAAAACACAGAGCACACACACTGTAGACTGGCGCTTGCCCAGTGTCACGGCAGGCCTGCCAGCTGTTATTATGCTTTGACAGTTGTAAGTCACTTGATTTCTCATTGAACCCTTTATGACTGCAATATGGCCTTTACTTGAAGGGCAAATGATCAAACGCTGAGAAAAAGAGAGGACTAGGTAAGTAAATGACGTATGAAAGAGTTTTTTCTCGACCTGTAAAGGTCAGGAGGTTCTTGTGTTACAGCAATAAACTCCCTGTCATAGTGCTAAAACAAGAACACACTTTTTACGCAGTTTGAACATTTATAGAAGCAGAAAGTCAACAAAAAACCAGAGGCTGTCAACACTTCTCAATTTAAGGTGGTTTTACAGCCTCACTAAATCATAGATGCTACACACAGTATGGGCACATTTATACACTTAGTTGCGTTGTAAATGAAAACTAATGTATTTGGTTCATTTTAACTACTCTTTCAAAGCCACGTTTATTATATACGACTACTGTTTTTGGAGAAAAGAGTAGATAAGTAGTAAGGCTTTTTCTAAACATATAGATGTACAGAGAGTATATCTTGAATTAAGTTTATTTTTATTAGCCCATGCACCTTGTTTCTTTTATTAAGCATAAATCTAAGATATGAAAAGGGGACTGTTCTTAAAACAAGAAGAAAAAAAGCATGGTCAAAATAACAATACAAAAACGTCGGATGAAGTTAATTGATGCCAATCACATCAAGTTAATTGAAGAAACTGTCATGGTCAAAACAAAACAAAACACAACACAAACATGTCTGCTAATACAATGCCACATCAAGTGGCTGAAGGCCTTAGTAAAGTGACCTGAGGGTGGCACTGTATACTCTCTTTTGAAAAAAAAGAAAGAAGTGTTTTCACAGTGAGAGATCTTTCTGAGCTGTGTGTAACTGTAACATGTAAGTCCACAGTAATGTTACATTAATGAGGAACCTACAGTGCTGATAGTCAAATCAATTATTAGCAAGTCATTCTTTTCATTAAGTAGCAAAAGTCACAGTAGCAAAAGAAAAGAAGGAAATCAACTGCAACCAGCTGTAAACTCCACCATATAAGAAATGCAATGCAATGCAATGCAAGTTTGAAGCAATGCAATTTAGGAATAAACGTTCCTTTCTGTTATTTCATAGTTTTCATCACTTTCTATTATTGTAAAAGTAGTAATAATACAGATTGATAGAAAGTAGTGATAATAAAGGATGAGTGGGTTTGTCCTTGTTTGCATTGTGAGGTATTTGTGCAGGATTCAGCAGAACATTTGTTTAGACAGTCCGCTGTCAATCTGAGTTGAGTATTTTGACACCTCATTTAATCTGTAAGTGTGTGTGTGTTTGTGTGTGAGAGTGTGTGAGAGAGAGAGAGAGAGAGAGAGAGAGTGAGTGTGAGAGAGAGAGAGAGGTGTCTGTAATGAAAGGCATTCTCTGCTGGCGCCAGTATTCAGGAGAGCCTACTGAGACACACACACACACACACACACACACACACACACTCCTCAAACAGGGCTTGACCCTCAACCACTTTACACGCTCACTCAAATGAACGCCCTTTCCCCTGACAACACCTGCTGTGAGCTGACTATGCTATTCTCTAATAATTACCTTTTAACACTTTATTGGGTTCAGCGCCTGCACGACATACAGTACAGTACAAGGAATGAAAATGTTAATTACACCGTTGACTAGAAGGAACATGGTGTGAAATCCTGTGTTCATAGGGTTTATGATATTCAGTGTCAGTTATATCCATCCATCCATCTATACACACACACACACACGGGGACATTCCATAGGGGTATTGGTTTTTATACTGTTTTTATACAATGGTTTTTATACCCTACACCTAACCCTTACAGGAAACTTTCTGCATTTTTACAATTAAAAAAAAAATTGTTTACTTTATTTTTATACTAGTTTTACAAATGAGGACATCCCCAAAGGGAGGTTTTTGGAGATTTTGTCAGGTTTAGCTCACTTTTGGGTACAAATTTGTCCCCAAAATATGGTTAAGTAGGTACACACACACACATATATCCATCCTATTTAATGAACTTATGATCTATAATAATAATATGATCCAATTTAAGTTTTATTCAATCATTTTTAATGAACTTATGATCTACAATCGTCATCATTGCTATTATTATTACTGCTATTAATATTATTAATTTCATAATCCAATTTAAATAACTTTATCATTTTCATCATTATTTTATTATACATTTAATGAAACTTTTTATTAAATCCTTTTAAATTACTTTATGATCTATAATGATCTTTATTATTGCTATTATTATTATCACTATTGTTAAATAACACTAATACTACTATTAATAAATAATGTGTTCATGCCTTCCCGTGAATTTACAGCACCACTGGTACAGAATCAAAGCTCTGGATTTTTTTTTGGATCAGCATTAGAAGTACATTTAACTGCAGTTATAGAAACCTATGTGCAATGACAGAACGCCACACTGGTGAATACTGAAACCTTTATTCTGTTATTATCCATTGAGGACGCATGAATGTTTGTCACACACAGAAATGACTAATACTGCAGGGTTTAAGATTTCCCCTGCTGCACCTTACAAGAACTTCAATTCATCCTTCCAGCACCAGTCAAATAAATAAGATCAATACATAAATAATAAATACACATTAGATCTCTACATTTATAGCAATGGGGAAAAAAATACAGATCACAATAGATAAATATAAAGCACAATAAATGAACAAACCAGTAACAGAAGGGGAAAACATGTTTCAATCTGCTTTTGTAAGTTTATACATTCAGCTGGGATTCATTTGCTGTAGGAGTGATAAATGTACACAGAAACAATTCAAAGGTCACTCACCTTCATGAGGCGTTATCACATTCTTGAACTTTTCAAAGAATTTACTACATTAATAAACATTTAAATGGCTGCTGGTGCTTAGTGGCTAAACGTTTCAGCACACAAACAAACACAAAAATTATTTTTCTATTACCTAAAAATAGTTTACCATTACTCCAGTTTACATTCAAATGACTTGGTTTTCAAATCTTACACTTTAATTTAAATTCTAGGATATGGTGGGGTTTTGTGAACAAGTAATGCATGCAAACGTGTATAAAATGTACTTTTTGCACCAATCATTTCATCCTTACAAGCTTTTCTCATTTAGTAAAATGTACAAAAAAGGAAACAAAAACTCCAGTTTAATACTCACTTTTCTCTTTTAAATCAAAGACACGTTGCTTTAAGACAACAATCAGTAGTTAGTTTATTTAAGGGAAAAAGATCAGAGTTTTTGGAATGCTTTTTCTTGCCAATGCACTTGTTTCTAAGTTGCATTGCAGTTCATTAGAACACAATTGACATCCAATGCACAGTTCATTACACCAAGATAAATGACTCCAAATGAAACCATAAGCGAGAACTAACGCCTAACAAACTTCGCAGAATTACAAGCAGCACGACTAAACCTACAATGCCACAGTGAGACGTGCCATCAAAAAAGTGGCATAGTGACATTTAAAATACATACGGATGAGCTTCAGTGTCTAGATTTCTTCTAAACGGTTATGGAGTATCGTGAGTGGATTTCAGATAGGCTGAAAGCATTTGTATCGCAGAAGGTGACAAAGTAGAAACCTAGAAACCTTCCCTTCAAAGACATTTGTGTGTGTCACAGTTAATCTAAATAGTTATTCGCACCAAATTCCCATTTTAAACAAAATACACACATAAACGCCTTACGATTGACTTGATCATCAACATTATGTGGATTCCATCTTCACAAACCCTCTAAAATGACAGCACAGCGACCCTTTGTCGCCCCTTATTTCTCGGAGTGGTTCACCTCGTCCTTCATGACTGGCAGCCAGGGAGGGGACAGCTCTGGGATGTTCTTCTTGGCCTGGTTGAGGTGGGTCATGGCGGTGTACAAGCTACCCCTGGAGTTCTGCTCAGGGTAGTACATCTCCAGAGCTGACGGGGTGCAGTGTCTGTGCTAGATTAGAAAGTAGACGTTTGCAAATAAAGGTTATATGGGAATACATTAACTAGAATGGAGAAGGTCGGGCAGGTTCCGTAATAAATCAAACATAAAGGTGAATGTCACAGAGCTCTGCATTCCTGTTGATATAGCATTGGTAGAACGGCCAAACTGCTGATAACTGTCCCTGAAACAACAGTCCTGCCACTTCTGTTTACACACATGCATACATTTGGGGAAATCAGTATTGAAGTAGTGGACAATGATATTCTATGACTGTCTTTTTGTTGAGATGATGTGATGCATTGAACATCTTTATATATGTATAGTAGTATGCAACTTTTTTTTTTGTTTGTTAAAGTCTCATTATATTGCATGTTTAATTCAACGAGTAGCCAATTATCTCAGAAACAAAAATGTAAAAATTTGCATTTTTAATCCAATTTTGTGTTTCGGTTAGTGTGATCAAATTGAAAATATATTTATTTTTAAAAATGCAGATAATATTAATTATTATTTTCATCCATCAATGTGCAATGAATATGCAATGCGCTCTGGTGCACAATTCTCATATGAACAAACAGCAGAATTTCTGGGATTTCTATCATAAAGAAAATTTGCATACCCTGCAAAATATACATACTATATTCTGCCACAAAATTAAGATTACTATGGTAGTGTTATTCCTTACAGAGCATGTCAACCTCATCATCAAAACAAAACAAACAAACAAACAAATAATACATTTACCATCTAATACATAATCTTATGCATGGAATAGACGCTTTAAATTTAAAGCAAAAAGTAGAAAGAACATGTCATTTCTAATTAAAGGAACAATCTTAGTATATACTTATTTGGAAACTTCTATAAACACAAAATACATTTTAAAAATGCAAACTTACAGAACCTGTAGCTATATATCTGAAAATACCAAAATTCTAATTTCGTAAATGATCCAACAAACTCTCAATATATCATTGACTACATGCTGTAAGCAGTAATAAACTATTTCTCCGAAATGAAAACTATGAAAAGTAATTGCAAAACAGATACTTAGATGCTTAAAGTGACAGTTCCTCATCCCACAAAAAATAAATACAAAAAGGTGTTTTGCGACTGAAAGACGTCAATCAAGAGACGTCAACATGCCAAAGCTTCCATAAACCTCATTCCATCTTAACAAGAGGCAATCTTCCCGCTCTTCAAGTTAGATTACACTACATTAGTGTGGCATGCTAATTACAGCAGTGGTATCTGCATCAAAGAGGGTGAGGTGGAAGACCCTGCAGGCCTTAATCACAGTTTAGTCATGGTTACGACTAATTAAAGACATTCTCACACTCCACCAAAGCTAATGCACCACTTCAGATGATATCCGCAGACTGAAGATCTGCAGCTAAGCTTTGCTGATCTGCAAACAACGTAATTTTAAACAAATATCACACGAACAAAAGATGCAGTTAATAATACTTAATCGCTCTGCTCCAAAACCTAGTAAGCTGCCTTGCTGCCTATCAGAAATGGACTTTCATTTGTGACTAACTTGAAACAGCATCTCTTTTTTGAAAGAAATTAATACTTTTATTCAGCAAGGATGTGTTAAATTGG
Source organism: Sinocyclocheilus rhinocerous (assembly GCF_001515625.1). Lineage (NCBI taxonomy): Eukaryota > Metazoa > Chordata > Actinopteri > Cypriniformes > Cyprinidae > Sinocyclocheilus > Sinocyclocheilus rhinocerous. The sequence continues at coordinate 311,395 of NW_015626032.1, read as the reverse complement.
GAAAAGTGATAGTAAAGATATATTTTTAGAAAAGATTTCTATTTTGCATAAATGCTGCTCTTTTAAACTTTTTATTCATCAAATAATCCCAAAAAAATATCACAAGTTCCAAAAAAAATAAAATAAAGAAAAATTATAATAATAATAATAAAGAAAAAGAAATAATAAGCAGCACAACTGTTTCCAACATTGATAATAAATCAGCATATTAGAATGATTTCTAAAGGATCATGTGACACTGAAGACTGGAGCAATGGCTGATAATTCAGCTTTGCATCATAGATATAAATAATATTTTTAAGTTATTTTAAATTGTAATAATATTTTGCAATATTACAGTTTTTTTTTCTGTATTTTTGATCTTACCAATCCCAAACTTTTAATAATGATTCAGTGACACACTCATGAAGACAGCAGCTGTGTCCAAAATTGCATACTGTCTAGTAGGTACTACATTTGGTTTGAAACCTACTTAGTGACCGAGAAGTACTTTATATATAATATGAATACGGGTAGTATGAATGAATTTAGACATACTACATCCGCCATTTGTCATGTGACCTACCAGCGACAGTTGTGTCGCTTCACTGTCATTCACAACTCCTCTCCTGTGGCCTTATAGGATACCAAAGTTTTTATCAGATGTGTACTTCAGAATCTAGCTAAAGTAGTAAGTCATCTGGTTACTCTTCACCAAATGTTTTATGAATACTGTGAATTCTGACAAACTACTTGTCTCACATACACAGGGAGTCACTTATTTTGTTCCTGAATGAATCAGCAATTTTGAACAAACAGGTTGAATGAATTATTCAATGACTCATGCATAAAGCCAGTCACTTGTCACCACTCACTGGCATAGAAGTATGCAAAATCCAAACCACTAATGCACTGGCTGTTGTATAAAGGATTCAGTATTATTCGTCTGGTAGCTATATACCACCATTCACAGATTCTTCCTTCACAGTGAAAGAAAGTAGGATACGTTTTGAGGTGAAAATCATGTTGCGATGTCAAACGGCTGGCAACCACAGGCAGGTTTTCACTAAAGCCACAAGACATTTGTTTAAAGAAGTCTGATCTACCATCTATATTTCAGAACAAACATGGTTTGTAAAGTAGACCACTAATGTTCTCAGTATGGTGTGTTTCTGATATGCTGGGTACCTGAAGAACGAAGCCCTCAGGGCAGCCGAGCTGATCGTACCACAGCGCTTTATACATGACCAACAGCAGCAGACACGCCAGGAACGCCAAGGTGATAATAATCAACCCAGTCAGCTGGAAAACACAGACATTCACACATGCATTTATGACTTCCATTTTTTATTTATACTCACATTATCATATTACCCTAACTAACAGAGAGACAAATGCAAGTTCTAAGTTGGCTGGGCAATCTGTCCTTGTCTTTTTTACCTTGAGCTTCTCTGACATCTCATCATAAAGGTTTATGTTTAGCTTCTTGATGCTCGGCACATACAGCTTCCTCTTCTTCTCCTTCAGCTGATACTCTGCTGTGGTTTTCACAATCACCTATAGAGTCACACCGAAAGAATGAACTATTAAAATAGTCCAAACAAAGAACAAGATGAGCAGAAACCACAAGAATGGGCTCCCTGCTCTAAGAGTTAGCATTAGAAACCATAATGGAAAACCAGTTGAAGCAAGTGGCTGTGTTTTCCAATGCTGTAGCTTGTTTCTAACTGGTCGACAAGACATTATGTTCCACAGAACGTCTCGACTACGTTAAGGTGGATTGTTGTTATAGTCCAAGATGGTCTACCAGCTTTCGCAGAACTGACTAACACACAACAATGAGTCTTTTTAGAATTATGTGGAGAGCCAAAGTAGAGTCAAAATTACATCCCGACCAAGTCTTGTGCGCTCTGATTGAAGCCAAATTTACTCTTTTGAGTAGTTGAGTTCAATTTGTTGTGGTTTCATTCTACATTCACTCCCTAAATATCAGAGTAGTAGATTGTAAAAGACTACCAAACCCAGGTGTACATGTGGCGACATTTTGACAAAATTATATTACATTGCTTCTTGCATGTTTCGTGACACTTCCAAAGTGAAATGTCCAGTGAGTGGAGCTAAACATACATTCAGTTTTATCTGAAATAGATCATCGTAAATCTGGCAAAAAATTTTTTTATGTTGGTCATTGAACATATCGCAGCAGTTCAGAAATGAAATATCCAGCGAGTGGCGCTACAAGAATAATGCTCTTATAAATCATATTTTAAAAAAGCATTTGCTGAAGCAACCGTGACATTTTAGCTTCGCACTGCAAGTGTACCAGGTGAGCTACCAAGCAAGTTTACCATGTCAGAAAAGTCATATATGGACCTGGTTATGTGCCGTAAATGGCAAAATGTATTATCCCAGTTTACAAATCATGCTGTTTTGAAGTCATATTGTGCAAAGAGATGTGTGAAAATGTCTTTATTAATCAATAACCTACCCCTGAAATTAATAAAAGTTGTCATTTTACTGCCACTAAAGGTCATTTCAGTTGGAAACTGCAGTGAATTGTATGTATAGGTACGTTTTGCAAAAATGTAGGTAGAGGCAGGTTTTTTTAAAGAGCCTAGATTGTAGGATACACAGGATGTTATTTCAGCACATTAAATATACAGAGAGCGAGCTCCTACTACTATATCATGTCATCTTTTAGATGAGTCACTGCAAAGTTAAATATAAACTCTGCTGTGCGTTTCCACCCGTTGCACTTGCCTCCTACAGAGCTGAGAATAGATACAAGCCATCTGTGAGAGTCCTGACATGAGTGTGTATGCGCTTGCAAGATCAGATGGTTTGCAAAGTCTTTCAGTGACAAACTGTATCATACTCAGTGACAACGAATCTTGATGGTGTCACATGAATTCTTTCTTTCATGCCAGGCTATCCGGTAGGATCTAACGGAGTGGTTTCCTCCGTGTCTTTGATGGTATCAGCGGTACTGGATGTCTGCCGCTCCACCTCCGGTCTCCTATGACATTCTTTCCCTTAATGAAGTTCTATGCAGAGTAATGAATAACAGAGGTGCGCTGCTGTCTTTAATATGGCGCTATGTGTGGGTTCTGCTCTCTAATGCATGAATGGTAATTACCTTATCAGGGAAAGGCTGCTGTAACTGGCTGACCTCCAGTGGAGTGATGAGGGGGATGTTGTCAAAACCGTCCTCCACCGACGGCTGTCTTTCCATCTTGTCCACCAGGTTACTGCCTAGTTTCACCATATCTGAAGCAAACACGAATGATTAGATCTTATATTCGGAAAAAAAAAATGCCAATGAAGACAGAAATGTACAGAAATATCCAATGTCTCCAAGTATCTAATTTTTCAGCAATTATGCGTTATAACAGGAAGCTTTTGTGGTTTATTGTGATGCTGGCATCTATAAGCACATATAAGCAGTTTTTATGTTGAATAAAACATGTACTTGCTTGGATAGGTTTTTGGACCAGCTTTCCTTTTGGGCACTTTCATCTTATGTATTTTCTCAGTAAGGTGTGCCAAATGTGTTTAAAATTTTTTTGAAAGTAT
>NW_015626032.1:287682-296547 GCF_001515625.1 Sinocyclocheilus rhinocerous | reverse complement strand
CTCATGAAGACAGCAGCTGTGTCCAAAATTGCATACTGTCTAGTAGGTACTACATTTGGTTTGAAACCTACTTAGTGACCGAGAAGTACTTTATATATAATATGAATACGGGTAGTATGAATGAATTTAGACATACTACATCCGCCATTTGTCATGTGACCTACCAGCGACAGTTGTGTCGCTTCACTGTCATTCACAACTCCTCTCCTGTGGCCTTATGGGATACCAAAGTTTTTATCAGATGTGTACTTCAGAATCTAGCTAAAGTAGTAAGTCATCTGGTTACTCTTCACCAAATGTTTTATGAATACTGTGAATTCTGACAAACTACTTGTCTCACATACACAGGGAGTCACTTATTTTGTTCCTGAATGAATCAGCAATTTTGAACAAACAGGTTGAATGAATTATTCAATGACTCATGCATAAAGCCAGTCACTTGTCACCACTCACTGGCACAGAAGTATGCAAAATCCAAACCACTAATGCACTGGCTGTTGTATAAAGGATTCAGTATTGTTCGTCTGGTAGCTATATACCACCATTCACAGATTCTTCCTTCACAGTGAAAGAAAGTAGGATACGTTTTGAGGTGAAAATCATGTTGAGATGTCAAACGGCTGGCAACCACAGGCAGGTTTTCACTAAAGCCACAAGACATTTGTTTAAAGAAGTCTGATCTGCCATCTATATTTCAGAACAAAAATGGTTTGTAAAGTAGACCACTAATGTTCTCAGTATGGTGTGTTTCTGATATGCTGGGTACCTGAAGAACGAAGCCCTCAGGGCAGCCGAGCTGATCGTACCACAGCGCTTTATACATGACCAACAGCAGCAGACACGCCAGGAACGCCAAGGTGATAATAATCAACCCAGTCAGCTGGAAAACACAGACATTCACACATGCATTTATGACTTCCATTTTTTATTTATACTCACATTATCATATTACCCTAACTAACAGAGAGACAAATGCAAGTTCTAAGTTGGCTGGGCAATCTGTCCTTGTCTTTTTTACCTTGAGCTTCTCTGACATCTCATCATAAAGGTTTATGTTTAGCTTCTTGATGCTCGGCACATACAGCTTCCTCTTCTTCTCCTTCAGCTGATACTCTGCTGTGGTTTTCACAATCACCTATAGAGTCACACCGAAAGAATGAACTATTAAAATAGTCCAAACAAAGAACAAGATGAGCAGAAACCACAAGAATGGGCTCCCTGCTCTAAGAGTTAGCATTAGAAACCATAATGGAAAACCAGTTGAAGCAAGTGGCTGTGTTTTCCAATGCTGTAGCTTGTTTCTAACTGGTCGACAAGACATTATGTTCCACAGAACGTCTCGACTACGTTAAGGTGGATTGTTGTTATAGTCCAAGATGGTCTACCAGCTTTCGCAGAACTGACTAACACACAACAATGAGTCTTTTTAGAATTATGTGGAGAGCCAAAGTAGAGTCAAAATTACATCCCGACCAAGTCTTGTGCGCTCTGATTGAAGCCAAATTTACTCTTTTGAGTAGTTGAGTTCAATTTGTTGTGGTTTCATTCTACATTCACTCCCTAAATATCAGAGTAGTAGATTATAAAAGACTACCAAACCCAGGTGTACATGTGGCGACATTTTGACAAAATTATATTACATTGCTTCTTGCATGTTTCGTGACACTTCCAAAGTGAAATGTCCAGTGAGTGGAGCTAAACATACATTCAGTTTTATCTGAAATAGATCATCGTAAATCTGGCAAAAAATTTTTTTATGTTGGTCATTGAACATATCGCAGCAGTTCAGAAATGAAATATCCAGCGAGTGGCGCTACAAGAATAATGCTCTTATAAATCATATTTCAAAAAAGCATTTGCTGAAGCAACCGTGACATTTTAGCTTCGCACTGCAAGTGTACCAGGTGAGCTACCAAGCAAGTTTACCATGTCAGAAAAGTCATATATGGACCTGGTTATGTGCCGTAAATGGCAAAATTTATTATCCCAGTTTACAAATCATGCTGTTTTGAAGTCATATTGTGCAAAGAGATGTGTGAAAATGTCTTTATTAATCAATAACCTACCCCTGAAATTAATAAAAGTTGTCATTTTACTGCCACTAAAGGTCATTTCAGTTGGAAACTGCAGTGAATTGTATGTATAGGTACGTTTTGCAAAAATGTAGGTAGAGGCAGGTTTTTTTAAAGAGCCTAGATTGTAGGATACACAGGATGTTATTTCAGCACATTAAATATACAGAGAGCGAGCTCCTACTACTATATCATGTCATCTTTTAGATGAGTCACTGCAAAGTTAAATATAAACTCTGCTGTGCGTTTCCACCCGTTGCACTTGCCTCCTACAGAGCTGAGAATAGATACAAGCCATCTGTGAGAGTCCTGACATGAGTGTGTATGCGCTTGCAAGATCAGATGGTTTGCAAAGTCTTTCAGTGACAAACTGTATCATACTCAGTGACAACGAATCTTGATGGTGTCACATGAATTCTTTCTTTCATGCCAGGCTATCCGGTAGGATCTAACGGAGTGGTTTCCTCCGTGTCTTTGATGGTATCAGCGGTACTGGATGTCTGCCGCTCCACCTCCGGTCTCCTATGACATTCTTTCCCTTAATGAAGTTCTATGCAGAGTAATGAATAACAGAGGTGCGCTGCTGTCTTTAATATGGCGCTATGTGTGGGTTCTGCTCTCTAATGCATGAATGGTAATTACCTTATCAGGGAAAGGCTGCTGTAACTGGCTGACCTCCAGTGGAGTGATGAGGGGGATGTTGTCAAAACCGTCCTCCACCGACGGCTGTCTTTCCATCTTGTCCACCAGGTTACTGCCTAGTTTCACCATATCTGAAGCAAACACGAATGATTAGATCTTATATTCGGAAAAAAAAAATGCCAATGAAGACAGAAATGTACAGAAATATCCAATGTCTCCAAGTATCTAATTTTTCAGCAATTATGCGTTATAACAGGAAGCTTTTGTGGTTTATTGTGATGCTGGCATCTATAAGCACATATAAGCAGTTTTTATGTTGAATAAAACATGTACTTGCTTGGATAGGTTTTTGGACCAGCTTTCCTTTTGGGCACTTTCATCTTATGTATTTTCTCAGTAAGGTGTGCCAAATGTGTTTAAAATTTTTTTAAAAGTATATAAGATGTCCATAAAATTTCATTTTTTACATTTGATTTCATAAATATTATTTATTATTATTAATTTTTATTTTTTATACAAAATATTATAAAATGTATATGTAACAATGTCCAATCAAAAAAAAAAAAAAAAAAAAATTAAATTAAATATTTATTTATTAGGGAAATTAAGAGTTAGGATGCAGTAACTATTTGACGTTACTGTATTTTGTCTTCCTTCTATATCATTCGTCACCTGAGAGGTTTTGCATCTCTGATAATACTGCATCGGTTGTTGGTTCATGTTTTCCATTTAGCACTAGTTAGTCAGTAAATATCTCTCCATTAGGTCTGTCTCTGAGGGGTCTGATGTTGGAGCGCTGTGATGTTGTTACTCAGATACTGTGAATCTCTCTCCATGTCATTATGACTCAGTGTGCGTGTACACACACACTCGCGTCTGTGCGTACTAATTCACCAACACACACACTGTCTCATGTCTTACTCATTAGCCGACTGAGGAAAACATCTGATAGGTTACCGCTCTCTCTCATTATTTTTCTTCAACCTAACAGGTTATTAAAAAGCTCTCTACAGAATACAAAACACATAAACACAACAATCACTAGTGATAGATGGACACGTCAGCCCACATTAAGTAATTGCCGACACTGGCCAATAAAAGCTTGACTGATTAGACATTGCCATAATTTCAGTGATTCATTTTAAATTCTTTTGAGTGGATTTTGAGCAATTATTTTTTTTATTATTTTTTGAGCATTTTATATTTAAATTTGGTGCATATCGAGATTAATCAAGCCAAAACTGTTGATTTAGATATGAAAAGGCCGTCTGACTGAGATATTAAGACACCAGTCATGCAAAAATATTTTTATGTGCTGAATTTGAAATAGAGTATTTCCCATTGTACATTAAGCCTTAATGGCAATTTATATAAATGTATAATTTATCAGATTTATTAATATGAATAATTATAGATATAAACTTGATTTAGCTATCAGTATAGGTTGCTGAAAAAAACCCTCTGTTTATTTTCATTATTGTTAAAGACGCCAATTTTTAGACAAAGCATTTAATTGAAAACTGTATTCAAATAAATAAATGCATGTTCCTACTCTGGCACAATCACTTAACGTGAAAGACACTGCAGGCCACGGAATAGGCGTGTTTTATTGGCTCTTCCACACGAGCACCTTACTGGCTCTATCAAGGTTATCCGTGATGCCCAATGTACAGCAGCACATCAGGATGTGTGAGGCATCACCGATTATGTCTGCGGTGTCTCTCAAATAAGCTTCGACCACAGACCAATACAGCGCCACTGAACACTTTTCAAATCATAAACAACGCCACAAGTCATATCTAACATACAGACAGGACAGACGTACGCATTTAAGCGTTATTTGTAATTCATCACACGGCATTACGCGCTCATCATAATTTACCATTATTACGCAACAGCTGCGCGTTTACTGAGACATTATACGTCCAAATAATAATGGATGTTTTTTTTTTCTTATGATGCACTAAAGGGTTTAAGCGAATTTTCGATTGGGAAAATAGAATAAACGTAATAAATTCTACGCTTCCTCCCGCATTCTCCAATCTTAGCCGCTGCGCTGCCCAGAGGTTTGGAACCGGCAGAGGCGAAACGACGGGCCTCGAGTAATACAGCCTACGATTTGTTTTTCGTCGGAAATGAATGAAAAAGAGATACTCACTGCTTTCCCTGCGGTTGTCTTGCCGATGCTGATGGAGAGCTACTGTTATTATGGCGATGTGTGCGTGTGTGTAATTCACTGAAGCGCATCCGCTCCCGTCGCTGCTGTATGATGTCAGCTGTACGCAGCAGATAACTGGCACGTGACAAATCCCATTTTATACATTCACATTTACTTTGAGCATATGTGTTGAGTGGGTTATATGAAGGAAATGGCATACAATTTTCAGATATGCTGCAAAAAAGGGTGTTTTTAAGGTGTGGAATTTAAATTAAAATATTAAATGTAACAATTTGTGTAAAATACGTTTGACTCGAAACGTGACATTTAGCACTAGGAGTCATTTGGTATGATATACTTATTTCATTTCATTTTATTTTATGTCTCATCTAGATTATCAAAATGTTCATTTAATTTTCTTAGTCTGTTTATTTTCTTAGTCTAACGGGGGCTAGTTGTCACACCATTTTTTTTTTTTAGGCCTAGTTGTGAGTCAAAGTTTTACAAAGACATAAAACAATTACACAGATTTAAATTTAGACAAGAATCAACTAATAATCCATATATCTTTTAACTAAAAGGTTGAAATTTATTCTCAGGACAGGATTTTTTTTTCCAGGGAAGGCAGGTTGCTATATCTTTCTTTCTTTCTTTCTTTCTTTCTTTCTTTCTGTTTTCTCTCATTTTACACTCATTTTATATAACAATATAGCCAAAATAATGGTTTATGTGATCCTCTGAAAGTGAAAATCTAGAAAATATGAAGAGTATGATATTAAGAAATAAAATGTGAAAAAAGAATATAGGTTATGCTTTCAATCCTTGTCAAACATATAGAATCTTGTTATATTTTTGATCATGGAAATTTTGGAAAGTGGTTATTTTTTGTGTGTGAAAGTAGTGAATGAAAGACATCATGTACATCGTGCTTTCAGACTCAGCCCTGTCTGAGGTTATGATTATTTTATCTGTGGATTTGCCAGACGTAATGAATTTATCATGCCAACTTTCATCTAGTCCCACATTTATTTTTCTTACCTTCAGTTAACTGGAAATTAACTTTAGAAGAAGTGTCAGTGTGACCCCTTGGCCCGATCTACACAAGTAGCAGATCTACAAATATAGATTGATGGAGTCTGTTTTAGCTAATAATTTCCTCACATTTAGCGACAAATATATTTCAACATGTATACTTTATTCAATTGTTCCCAATGATGGCTGTAATTAGTATAAACCTGCTTTCTGTTCTTCTGCATCAAAAAGCGTAAACTCAGGCCAAAAGCTTTTGCAGACTAAAGTAATAAGCAACATTGCCACCTAGTGTCAGTTGTTGTTGTTGTTGTTGTTATTGTTTACAAAAATAGGCCTTAAACATGTTAAATGTTCTTTTTAGAATTACTTTTCTGTTATTTTAGTTATTTGCCTTAACGTTGTTAATGTTAATATTATTATTACTATATTGTTAATAATAATGTTCTAACTTAATTACACAAAAAAACATAAGTGCAACAACTGCAACATATCAAAATGTAAACTGAAATCACATTTTTCCCCTTCATAACTATTCAACTATTGTTTTTATTGTATTATGTTTTTATTATATATCATAAAATAAACTGTGGTTAATTAATTTACCTATATCAATCAATCAATAAATAATGTATTTTTTTTTTCTGTTTTCTTTTTGGTAATCTAAATTCAGACTGACTATATCTGTCTTGATTGTAAGATAGTTGAACAAGTTGTTTAATTTTCACTTGCACGATCAAATCTGTACAAAAGAGCAATTCAGGATTTCATTGTGCCTAAATTGTCACTAGATGGCAGTGTGGTATTAAAAATAATGATTTGGTTTTTAAACATGACTCTCCAACTTCCTTTGACCCAAAATCTGATTACACACAAAATTAAATGTCACATGCCAAACTATTGAACTGCTCTTTAAGTATAATCCCAGGTCAGTCCTGGATAACTTTCCACCACTATTTACAGTAACTGGGACTCTTAAATTAGCCATGACCCTAATCTTCCTGCTTTAATGCCACAAATAATCTAAGGGAAGCCTATGATGGGAAATACCAGTCACAGGATATTTTATAAGCTACACTAAATGTGATACATTTCTCTATCTTTACCTTTACAGACCTGGAAACAATGTATACAGTTACCAAATGTACAGAGATGAGTTAGTAAATGTTTTTGATATTTAGTTTGATTTAGTACTGTATTAATGTTTTAGTATCAAGCACAGGCTCAAATAAAAGCACGGTTGTTGTAGGCACAGATGCACACTGAACCTGATCCAAGAAATCATGTAACAGCCTAAAGGACACCCCTGACAGCTGAAAAACAGTGTTTTTCTTAGGAAATGAGTGCTTTTGAAGCAGCTTTTACCAAAACTGTCCTGTCCAAGCAGACAAAGCACTCTAACACTTTCAATTCCATCTTATATTATTATATTATATTATTGTTTACATCACTGAATACATGGCATACTGTGGCAAAAATGACCCCTTTCTTGTCTAAAGTCCAACAAAGCCTGTCTAATCTAGAGGTATTGAATCAAAATGAAACAAGCCCAGTGAGGATAAGTGCATAACATCAAATGAAGTGTATTCACAGTTATTCCTGATCATTCATGTAATACAGACTCCCAATTACTGAAAATGTTGGCATCAGATAATCACCTCACTGAACTAATTTGCTTTCATTTGCTCCTTGTCTGGGCAATTATGGGATGCGGCCAGAACTTACTCATGATCTCAACTGAATTCAGAGCGACTGCTGACACTCCACATGAGCAACACTGAAGAGATTTCCAAACTTCAGAAGAATATTGACCCCAAATCATAAGGAAATAAAATATTTCATAATATATTATGTTATTAATATTATACAGTTATAAAAATTATAAATTTAATTTTAGGGGGTTATGACAGTTCTAAAAGTTGTATATAGTAATAATGTTATAAAATATTTCCATTTCAAATATACTCTTTTTGGACTTTCTATTCATCTTGAAATCCTGAAAAATGCATAACGGTGTCCACAAATGTATTGTTTCTTGAGGAGCAAATCAGCATATTAGAATGGTTTCTGAAGGATCATGTGACACTGAAGACTGGAGTAATGATGCTGAAAATTCAGCTTTGCATCACAGGAATAAATTACATATTAAAATATATTCAAATAGAAAGCAGTTATTTTAAATTGTAATAATATTGCTTAATATTACTGTTTTTATTGTACTTTTTTATCAAATAAATGCAGCCTTGGTGATCATAAGAGCCTGTTTGTATCCCCACTAACAAAAACACATTCTAAGAACGTTTTGCTAATGTAAAAACATTATTTCTGAATGTTGAATGGTCGAAAATAACATTTTTGTGCTAACATTTTGAGAAGATTATTTAAGATCAAATAACTTTCAGCAAACATTCTTTTAATGTTACTGGAAGAATGTTTGTAAACCTGTTAGCATTCCACTGTACCACCCGCGATACACTGCGTGTTTTTGAGGGTTAACTTCGTCATTTTAAGATACAATCAACACAGCAGGCACATCAATGTCTTTGTCAGACCGCCAAAAAGGCTTCATGCTGTGATCCCATTGTGTTTTCCAGCTAATAGCTCCTAGCTATAGTCATCTACAGGCATCTGATAAAAAAAGCGGTCAGAATGTTTTCTTTCCTTTTTAAGTGTGTTCAAAGTTCTATTACTCAACACCAGTAAGACATACAGTGACTCTGAGGTTTGTTCTGTTTAAGTTTGGTCTTTGTTTTCTCAGAGTGTCACATTTCAAAAGAGACCAAAACCATGCATATCCTCCAAATGGTTCAAGAACAGCATGCAATTTACTTTGGGTATGCCTTTTTAAGGCATTTTAGGCAAATTATATAGGAATGCTAAGGGGTTAAAGGGATACTCCACCCCAAAATGAAAATTTTGTCATTAATCACTTACCCCCATGTTGTTCCAAACCCCTAAAAGCTT
>NW_015626032.1:282963-287606 GCF_001515625.1 Sinocyclocheilus rhinocerous | reverse complement strand
CGCTTTATTACTGTCTAGCCTTCTTCAAACGAACTATCATATTTTACATGAATGCCCATTTAAAATTTAAATGCAAACTGCTTGTTTATATTTATATGTCAGAATAAGAATTTTAGCTATAATATTACATTTAATATAAAGATTCCGGTCCGGAGTATAATTGACGGTCTTGTGTTTTCTTTTTTTTCAGGGACTCTTTCTGCACTTTATATTGTTATGCCAGTAGGTGGCAGCAAGCGACTATCTCAAGTGTGTCGCACAAGTCCTGAAAAGTGACGCCAAAACATTTCACCCCCTGGTGGCTGGCTGCAGTATAGGTAATAAACCCCGCCCTCTCCATGTAAACAAATGGGACATGAGCCAAACTAAAATATCAAATGACACTTTAAATAAATTTCCCTAAAGATTGTTTCTAATTTTTGTTTTGTTTTAGTTAGTTATTTGATAGCCTACTATAAAAACGGGGTGTGGCATGATGATTGTGTGCTTGCGATTGAGTTTGCGTGGCTCTCAGGCTCCAAATAATGTCATCAGCGCAAGGTAACAGTGCCTATTTCTGGGACATTTTGGCTTCAGTTTTCTAAAGTGGAAGAAAATAGAGATGTGTCATCCATCTTTAATTAATTAATTAATTGTTTTTTTTACTGTCTATGGTCTACCCACCTTTTAACATAAGCGGGCACGGATATTTGTAACCTGAATGTGCTATGCTTCTGGTGTCATTGCCTTCCAGTTATTTTTAGCAGTAAACTTTTTTGAGAATCAACTCTATAGGACAAGCTGTTTGTAAAATTGATTATGTTATATTCTCAATATGAAAAAATAAAAAATATTGATATAGGGTAGAAGTAGCCTGAGTGAGGTTTCCTCGTGTGAGTGTGTTGAAGGTTATGCTTTCGCTGAAACATTTCTTAGAGCTTAATCATAATACAGAGAAGCAATATGAACACCAAGGTCCACTGTAAATCACCACAGTCCAGAAATGCTCATCCACTGACTGGATCTTCATGATTTCCACAGAATTCAAGATATTCTCATCCCTCTCATTCTTACGATCCTTTACCAGGAACAAGACACAGTAACAGAGGTCTTGTGGTCTAAGCATGTTGTCACGTCAGCTGTCTTGAGTGATGTCAGTACAGTGTGTCATGGATTAATCATTTGGCTGCTTCTCCTTCCTGTTACTGAATATTTCTCCATATGACTGACTGTACATATATTTTTGAGTGTTTTCTTCATCCATGGTCGAATCAAGATGAGTAATTTCCTTTTCCTGCCTCTATTCTGTTCAAACAGAGATGAGGCTCTTGTGTATTGTTATTGTGCTTGTAATTACTGAGCACTAGGATTTATTTCTGTACATATACGTATATAGATATGCTCTTTGACGGCACATATCACTATTGAATTGAATCGTCCAGTTAAATGAACTATAGAAGGCATTTAAAAAAAGTGTGTAAATACACTAAAATACTCACCTATAAATAAATATAACTATTTAAAAAATAAGTAAATATAATAAAAAGATGAATATAATTATATTAAATGAACACTTTCAGGTTCAAAGTGTTAATTTAGTACAATTACACAAAAAAATAAACTCTCACAAGATGCATTTGTTTTCAAGATGTGTTTTCAACAAAAATAATTTAATCATCATATCATTTAATTAATTCAATAAGTTTTTTAATAAATTGACAACCCTAAAAGTGATATAAATTTTTAAAACAATTAACTATACGTAGTGTACTGTTCATTTTTTTCAATATCAATAAAAGGACACACAGCATAACAATAGTTCTGTCAGGACCACTATTGTCAAAATGATAGATACTTAGCATAAAGTTTGGTTTGGCGGTATGGTTCTGTTCTGGGCAAAAAACTCCCTGCCCATCCATGCAGCCTGTCATGAACGAGCAGGGAGAGCAGCAATAATAACCCCCCTAGGATTAACAGAACAGAACAAGGCAGATATCATTAATGTACTTAATAATATTTAAGTGTAACACTTTATTCAAGATAAAGGAGTCTGATTAGCAAAGAATATCAGAAAGCCAAGTCCTGACTGTGGCGAAAGGAGGAGCTGGGGATGGAGGAGGGTAATTTGCTCCTGAGCAAGCTGAAAAGCTGCTGAATCTGAAAAGCTGCTGAATAATACTGAATAGAGCTTATATAGGAATGCCGCGATAGGTGTCGTATTCCTATAGGTAGATGTGATCAGCTGAGAATCAGCTGATGCAAGCTTGACTCACGTCACCTGCCAGAACTAACGCTAATGCTTAATTCATGAGTTTTGAACTGCACATGTTCATCACAACATTGTCTGAGCAGTGAATATATTCTGAATTTTTATTATGTCCCAATTGCTAATGTCATGCAACACATGCAACAATCAAACGTTCAATACTAACATGTTTTCTCTGAGCAACAGGTGTGAGAAATCTTGCAATTAACACAAACCTGATCTGCTTTACCTGTTTCAAACATAACAATGAAACCCTGAGGGAATATAGCAGTGACTAGATAACTGTCATGTGCCTTTTAATCATCCGAACCAAGGATCCATTGTTTGCTCCGTGGGAATATGTCTGGATGATAAAAGAGAGATGGCACAAATTCAGGAGCGAGTTTCGCAATTATCTTCAGTGAATCATGTAGAAATATGACAATATTCCATCTTACTTGTTCAGTCAGGAGCCACGTTCAGTCAACTGTAGGTCAAGTTAGTAACAAAGAAGAAAAGACTCAAAACATGTATTACTATAAAACTAAAGATGAAAGATTCCACAAATATTGCACAACCCTTCCTATGGAGTGAAATACAAATCAGATAAACAAATACAATTCTATAATGTACAATTATATAAAATGTATGTATAAAATACAGTAGATTAGAGGGTTGAACAACATGTACAGGTAACACATCCATGAGACTGACCAAAACAATACAGACACATTACCACACACTCCCTAAAGCCATGGCATCCCTTTGCTTATTTTTAGTATCTTTGCTCTCAATACCAAAGGATTTAAAGTCTATAACTAGGTGGTAAATCCTGAACAGAGCACAAGACGCACTCAGCTACTCGTGAAGCTAGTCCTCTGAGCAGACATCTGGACCTAAACACTCAAGACATCAAGGGAACATACAGGTGAGCCTTTACAGTAAATTAAACTACAGTAGGCAACTTGTTGTAGTGAATGATTATAATTTTTTATTTAAATTTTTATTACTGCTTCTTTGAGACAATAGAGAAGACCCAAGCACACACACACACACACGCACGCACGCAGGCACACACACACACACACACACACACACACACACACACAGTTTTTCATGTTGTATTAGGACATTTCATAGACATAATGGTTTTACAACAAAAAAACAAAAACAAAAAAACAATACAAAAAAAAACAAACACTTCATTCTGTTTGATTTATAAGCTTCCTTCCTCATGGGGACCAAAAAATGTCCACACAAGGTCAAAATTTACTGGAATTACTATACTTGTGTATAGTAATACCAGTAAATATGTGTAGTTAAAAATATGTATTTTACATATATATGAAAACAGTTTTAGTATCATTAAGATACTATCATAGTTTTTATTAATATTTTGAATTAGTTTTGTTTTTAGATGTTCTGTTTTGATTTTAAATTTAGTTAAAGTTTTAGCCATTTTTTTGGCATCATCATTATTATTTTTAATATGTCTATGTAGTTTTCATATATTTTATTTCAGTTTTAGTTTTAGTTATTTTACATCAAGATGAACTAAATGAAAATTAGAAATGTTGCCTTGGCAACTAGCTATTTTATAACTTACAAAAATATAAGTAATAAAAATGTTTTTTTTTCAAATGGATTTAGTTATCTATAATAACCCTAACCTAGTGAAAATATATACTAAAATGTATTTGAAATACATTTATTTTGTGTTAAGTATACTACAAATATATTTATATATTTATGTGCTTAATAAAAATACCCTGCAGTTGTACTTTTGGTATACTAACTGGTATACTTTTGTTCCTTGAAGTATTCCTTATCGTGCAAGTTTCTATCTTACATTACGAGACAGTAAGTATACTTAGTATGAAATAAATGTATTTTAACCTCTTAAGACCCGGCAAAACATTTTAGGAAAAAAATAGTATTTTTTCATGTCATTACATTGTTTAGAGCATTAAAAAAATGTAAAAAAAAATTTTTAAAATGATATTTCATTCATAAGTTATGCTACATCCTTGGTAGAGGACATCGGGACTCAATTTCTTTAAAAAAATAAAAATAAATGAATGAACATCCATAGGCAAAAACTAATTATTTTTTTAAAATCACCAATACATTTTTAGTTTTCAGGATTTTTTTTTTCCAAACTTTGTATAAAGATAATTCTCAACTATGTTATAACAGAATGATTTGATATACCATTTATCTTCATGCAAAATGTGTGTAAAATGGCCATAAACAAGTTTTCTCATTATATATAATGTATCTATATACTAAATCTAATTTGCATATTAATGTATTTTTGGGGCAACATGTAATGAAAAAAGAAGTGTAATAATGGGAGTAATAATTGACAAGATTTTCATAATAATATATAATATTTCATAGGAATATTGAAATATAATTT
>NW_015626032.1:276010-282921 GCF_001515625.1 Sinocyclocheilus rhinocerous | reverse complement strand
TATGAAATCAACCTCCTGTTTCGTAACAGGAAGTCATATTTTGATTTGAAACCCCATAACATTTTCCTGAGATGTTGATTTATGGCACACAGACTAAAAATTTGTCAGATTTAAATGATAATTACAAAATATTATCATATTTTCATAAGAGTGTCACTAAATTAATATCAGACATTTTTGAAGACCAAGGAGAGGGAGTGGTCATGGTTGCTAGGAGCTTGGAACGGACCGAAAACATTGACATTTCGGATAAAACTCCCAATGATATGGATATTCACAACTGATTTGATTGAATACTAATGTCAGAGGATGTTATTAGCACATTCTGACTGTATTTTTTTATTTATTTATCAAACATATAAAGTAATTAATTTTGAATAAATCAGGTGTGAATCCAGTGTTTACATATCTCACTCTGTCAGTTCCAGCATGAAGCCCAGGAGGCATCTGACCTCTGTGGATCTTCTCCCTACGATTCTCAAGCTCCAGGAGAGCCAGAGTCTGGATGACTACATAGACTCCATACGAGAGCTGTCCCAACCCACCTACCCTCTCAGCGGACCCCTCCGGGGCTCCCGTCTGTCCCCACTGCACTTGGCCAAATACCCCAGCATGTCATTGGCCACCCGTGGTTCAGTCCTGGCACAAAAGCCCTGGGCTCTCCCTGGACCTGACAACGTATTACTAACCTTGACAGACTCGAAGGGCCCGGTGAGTTCAAATCACGACCCTCTGGACTGGCTGTTTGCACAAGCGCTGACCGACCCAGAAGACGTGTGCATGATGTGATGGAGACAAAAATGATGCAAAAGTCACAGCCTCGGGAATATGCTGCAATAATCATAAAAATTACAATTAATTATTTTTATCTGCAGTGAATTAAATAGTGTCATTTTTGAGAGCTGTGGATCATCCAGGTAACAACACAGTATTAAGAATCAAGCGCATGTAAACTTTTGAATGGGGTCATTTTTATAAATTCAACTATTATTTTCTCTTGTGGACTGTATGTAAACATCTTTTATGTGAAATATATTATTCAGGTATATAATAACATGCATTTTGTATGATCCCTCTTATTTTGGTAAAATAATTATCATTTTGTAGATACTGCAAAGTGTATGTAAAATGTTGACCACAACTGTATATGTTTGTGTATTCTTTGCCTTATATATTTGTAGTTTTACTGTTTAAATTTTGCTATTTAATATTATGTTTAACAAATGTAAATGTGTTGAATGAACTGTAGACTACACTGAAGCATAATTTCAGCTTTGCATTAAAAGACTATGCACTAAACAGACAAAACAGAACAACAGAAGAAAGCAATTACATGTCAGCATGCTTTAATAAACACAAACTAGTTAGGTTTCGTTTTCCTCTAAGCCACTGCGGTTCTTCTCAGACACGCTGGGGATGATTTATTTAACCAAAAAAGAATGTTGTCTTGCTGCCAAGCAAACACTGCTGGACTGAATCACTGCAACACACACTGCAAATACACTGTCAAGAGCTGAGATATCTGATTTCGCATGAAGTTACCAGTAATGTAAACATAACTTAGTTTTCTTAGAAAAGGGTTTCTAAAGTAAATGCAGTATGCTATCATAGAGCTCAAAGGTCAGAGAGAGCAGTTAGTCAGCCAAGACATTTTGCAAGGTGCTTTCTGTCTAACTGTGCTCCAAAACGCTCCAAATTTTTTTTACCTAATTAAATGCAAAACATTTAGCTTCAAACATGTCTATCTGTTCTTATTTTTGCATAGTTTTAATATTGTCAGTTGATCTACAGTAAGTCTATGTTTTGCTTTTCTGGATTCTGTGCTTCATTGGTAAGGGGATTTCTGGGCCACACATACAAAAATCAGCCTGCATACTGGATGAATGAGTTGATCATGACTTCTTGAGTATGATGGCTTCAAAGATGGCATCCTTCCCAGTTCCCGATTTTGATGTGGCAATTACATATCCTATCCTCCTTTTCCATTTAAGTTTTGGGAATCATGATCCTGTTAAAGTACTAGCAATTTTCATTTGTTGCTCATTTCAGAGTGACTCTACAAAACTGTTGGACTATTTAAATTGACTGATGTGTCTGAACCAGGTCTCTTTATGCAATAAAGCGAGCTATGTAGTTTTCCCCTAATAAATAATCAGCATTTAACAGGCACTTATCTAAAGGTAAATAAAACCATCTAACCTAACAGATCACTTAATGGGTTTGAACCTTACAACTCTCCTGTACAAACTCAGATCTTCAAACACTACATCAGACCACTACATCCTATGGGAAATGTTATAAATGATGCAATGGGAAATTCCTGCACTGGTGCATTTCATAAATGGGTTGATGTGTATAAATGAGATGACTGCATATTACTACAATTTAAAATATCTGTTTTCTATTTTAACATTCCAGTCTTCAGTGTCACATGATCCTTCAGAAATCATTTAAATATGCTGATTTGCTGCTCAAGAAACATTTCGTATTAAAATCAGTGTTGAAAACAATTTTCTGCTTAATTTTGTTTTTAGTGGAAATTGTGATACTATTTTTCCCGGATACTTTGAATAGACAGTTAAAAAAAATAAATAAAAAATTGTAACCTTGTCTTTACTGTCACTTTTAATTAATTACATGCAATTTGCTAAATAAAAGTAATTCTTTCCAAAAAAAAAAAAGAGAAAGAAAAGGAAAGGAAAACTATTGAACTATAGTGTAAGTATACAAAGGAATGAAATGTAAGCAACAAATAAATAAATTCAAAATCATAAATAACAACTGAGAAAAGAAAAGTACGGTCTAAGTGACAATTAAAATAATTTAGGGCATTTGCCTCCTCTCTACATTTCTGTCTCATACTTCATCCACAAAAATGCCAAAATAGGTCAAAACAACTGACTCATCACACTTTCTCATAGCATGGTTTAAACCTTGCATTAGCTATCACTGGTGGACATTGCCCTCAACATTCTTTACTGTTTCCCTCAAATGCAGAAACTAAACACATTATCATTTCAGGCAGATTATGATTAGCTGTGTGCATTTTGCATTAAATGTAACTGGGGAAATGACACAAAATCCCACAACAAATAAGGCATTAGTCAGACTTGTGACTTTTGTCTGACATAATGATTATGAGGTATATCTGTCTCAACATGTCAGACAGTAGCAGTGGTTGCATGTTCTGACGCTGATAAGCATCATTACGCCGCAGAATATTATCCGCTTGGATGTTGAGTCACTGGTTTTTGGTAATTGAGATTAACATAGGCCTAATACACTCTAAAAAACGCTGGGTTGTTTTTTCAACCCAAATGCTGGGTTGAGACCGCTGGGTAAGGACGTTGGGTTGTTTTAACCCAATTTTGGGTTGAAAATCGGTCTTGATCAATAACCCAGCGGTGCATGTTAATTCGTTATTTCCTTATTCGCGGTTAAATTGAATGTAGTTTCCTAAAGGAAACGGCGTTATGTAATAAAGACTAGCCTAAGTATTTTGAGGCTGATGAAGTGATAATTGTTAAAAGCAATGTTTTGCAAGTTCTATTTAAGACATGTTGAGCTTTGTGTCTTCATTGTGCCCGCGCCGGGATACTTGCCCTCATGTCATTCCAAACCTATAAGACTTTTGTCTATCTTTGGAACACAAATGAAGATATTTTTTTAATTTTCTCTCATAATTTTTTGTTAATACATTGCAAGTCTAGATAATCAGTATTTTCAAGCTTCAAAAATACAGAGTTATTGTAGAAGTAATCCATGCCAATATTTATATATGAATAAATCTTAAATTATATCATAGCGAACATGTCTGTTCAGAAGAAAATACTGGTCTCCCAGACTTGCAATAGAGGACAAAAATTAAGAGAATATTAAATATATTTATTTGTGTTCCAAAAATTTGCAGAGTTTGTATGGGTTTGGAACAACACTGGGCAGAATAAATTATGACCATTTTCATTTTTTTGGTGAACTATCCCTTTAAAGAGCAGCCCTCCACATACATGAAAATTTGTGAGGTATGTGAATGTCATGTCTGTTTTAATGTTTCACTAAAGAAGTAGCTTTCTGAAAGCAATATATTTATTTAAACAATATTACATGCCCTCACACTAGCGCTGCCATATTACGGAGACATTAAACAACCACACAAAGTGGTTGAAATTATAAAAAAGACTATTTACCTATCCTTACTGATGTGGATGCACCTCTATCTGAAAATTGATAGATTTTAATTAAATGTTTTTTTTTTTCAAATGTTTTTCTCTTTTTAGGCCACTGATGAAGAACAGGTGGTGACTGGGATGAATGCTGGTCAAAGAGGAGAATGTCCTTTCCCCCAAACTGGTTTTAAAGGAGGAGGCTGCCCTGGATGATGTAAAAGATGTCACATGCCTTTGCTGTGCTGATGGGGCTTCTTCATGACTTCATGACTGAGAGGTGCCTTTGCTTATGTAGAGGGGAAAAAGATATCGAGGTAATGAGTTTGTAACTAGAGAGTTGAGAGTTTCAATCTAGGTGATCCATAATGTAAAGATTTTTTTATTTATTTATTATATAGCCTTAAGAGGCAGTTCTGTTTGCCTGTGCCCATTTCTGTTCAGATTTGTTTTCTTCTGAATATAGGCTATATATACTGTATGTTTTCCACACCCACCACAAGTTTGGTAATGTCCAATTTTGGAAGAATTATTTTAATCTCTTCTTGAATAGCCTCTGCTGTTAAAAAAGAACACACTGAGTAATAATATCTGGTATCCAGTTTAATTCTTAAAAGGTTGAGGGGGAAAATGTTTACCGATTTAAGTGATTTAAGTCACTGCTTTATTTTTCTGAGTCTATTTGCTGTGGATTAACTTCTATACTCATGAGTTTTGTATGCAGTGACCCATATATACAGTTCTG
This sequence comes from Sinocyclocheilus rhinocerous, assembly GCF_001515625.1. Classification (NCBI taxonomy): domain Eukaryota; kingdom Metazoa; phylum Chordata; class Actinopteri; order Cypriniformes; family Cyprinidae; genus Sinocyclocheilus; species Sinocyclocheilus rhinocerous. The sequence goes on along the minus strand of NW_015626032.1, from coordinate 278,013 downwards.
TCAGGACCACTATCGTCAAAGATGATTGACAATTAGCATACAGTTTGGATTGGCGGTATGGTTCTGTTCTGGTAAACAGAACAGAACCAACATAAATGTATTGCAGATATCGTTAAAGTTCAATAATTTTATGTACACATTTTAGAATTAGTCTGATTCAAAGGATAATCAGAAGGCTGAATCCTGACTGACAGAGGAGGAGCTGGGGATGGAGGAGGGTAATTAGCTATTGAGCAATGTGAAAACTGCTGATAATACTGAGGGACCTTATATATGAATGCTTAGATAGGTGTCGTATTCCTATAGGTAGATGGGGATCAGCTGAGAGTCAGCTGATGCGAGCTTGACTAACGTGACCTGCCAGAACTAACGCTACGCTTGATTTATCCAACATTAATTCCCAAGAACTGAAAACGTTCATCACACATAATGTCAAAATTCGTACGGCCACACAAAATCCCAAAAAATCCAATCCAACTCGAATTGTTGATCATGGCTATGACTAATTATTTATTTCAGGACCTATAGTTTTAAGATGGATGACATGTATTTTGAATTCATTTAGTAAAAGTAGTCAAAAGTGCCACTAGTTAAAGGGTCACTCAAATAATGTTGATGGAGTGAGATTATAATGGACATTTTTCTCTTTGTTTGTGAACAGGAGGAGGAACCATGTTTTTCATCAAAATACAAGTGAGAGAAGTGTCCCCCTGCTTCCTCGCTGAATGATGCCATCTTTATCATGAGAGGACATATCCTTGTTTCACTTTTTGAAGGACTGTATGTGGGCATCATAAGAAAATCACGTCATATAAAATGTGTCATGCAGTAAATTCACATTTGTGCTTTTAATGTAGAATGCATATACAAGACATTGTTTGATATGAGAATTTATATATTTGATGAAATTTCCTCATTAGGGCAGCATGTTGTGTGCCACCCCTTTACATGCAGTGCTGCCAACCCCTTGACAAAGCTATGTCATTTCAGCCATTTGTTTGAGCCAACTTTTCATTTAAATGACAATACTTTTTACAGGGGTTGTTTACTTATGTGACACTTTGCAAGACATTTTTGTAAGAAAGACTTTAAAATGTTGGACCCACTTTTTTGTGTCTACTATGTACTTCATTTAATTTAATCATTTGATACAATGCACATATAGTGTTTCTGTAGTTACATCTACTGTATGATTACACTATTGACCTTACTGCTTAACCCACCCGTAAACCTAACTATACCACCAAACCCGTCCTGAACCTTAACTGTATCCAGTGTCAATAGCAGAAAAAGTGTTTTGCAATACAACAAGAAGTCAAGTAATCAAAAGACACATAATATAAAGTTGGATTAAAATGTTTATATAGATATGTAAATATTTTTTATTGTTATTTTTATAGATTTTTTTTAATTGATATTTTGGTAAATGGGCATTCAAGACAAATTCAGAAAAAGTTGGTTTAAGTATAACTTTATTGTGTGTACATTTTGAAATGCATGGGAGATCAAGGAAATAAGAACTGGCTGGTACAAGGTTCATTTTGGGCTCATAATATTTGGGTGTTGCCACAAAACTGAATGTTTGATTTTTTTTGACCCACACTGATTCTATAAAGATATCTATGAAAAGTTATAAAAATTATTTGGAAAGAACTAGTTTATAAATGTTAGAGATGGGAGGCATTTTTAATTTGTTGTACAATTTAGATGCCTGTGATTAATTATGCTGTCCGACTAACATCATTTAATGCTAATATGATAATTATGAATGTATTATTAATTTTCACAACTTTTACCATCTTTTAAATAACCATTAGGGAAATTTTAGATGTTGTTTTGCTTCTTAAAGTGCCCATTTATACCCATTATGCCATCCATACATTCAGGACTGGAGGAACAAAATATAATATTTCAAGAATCAGTAATTGAAAATCCCATATCGATTGAACAATTACTTTGTTCGAGCAATTAACAATTACAAGCTATTGTTATAGATATTACAC
>NW_015626032.1:266767-274929 GCF_001515625.1 Sinocyclocheilus rhinocerous | reverse complement strand
CCGCGCCGGGAGTTAACGACACAGAACCCTGCTTGTGTGAGGAGGCGATTTTCTCAGCTTCTTCAGAAGAGAGGGAAAGACGGTTTAAGGCAAGTAAAGTTCATAATTCCATCATGTTATCAATTTTTTTTTACTAAGAGTTAAAGAATGTTTGTTGCAAAGAGGAGAATGTCCTTTCCCCCAAACTGATGCAACAGTGGTTTTAAAAGAGGGGGCTGCCCTGGATGATGTAAAAGATGTCACATGCCGTTGCACATTCTTTCACACATATGTTTCTGATAAATGTTATAATATCAGTGTTAATGTTGTGGTTTATTTACTGTCATGCCGGAATAGTTTGTAAAGAACTTAACTATTAACTAATTGCACAACTATTGTATAATAGTGTTTTTGTATAATATTTTTATACATTACATAAAATTTACCAAAAAAGTCAAATTTGATCTTAATAGTTATATTCAACAAATGTTCAATGCTTCATTTATAAACTCTGTAGCTGTTAATGCCATACTTTTCTGCATTTCTTCTTACATGCATGTTACTTTTGACTGTTTTCTCTTGTTTTAAATAAATATTTACCTTTTGATTGTCATTCTGTGTGTGTAAAAGGGATTTTAAAATGAACAAGATTTGTAGGTTTAATGTCTAGTTAGATTTGGGTTCATTTTAGCCTAGCAGTGTAGTAATTTTAAACCATAAAAAAGCAACCCAGCATGCTGGGTCAAACAATATAACCCAACTTGTTGGTTTAAAACAACCCAGCGCTGGGTTGCCAAAATAACCCAAATTGGGTTGTTTTTAACCCAGCCGTTTTTAGAGTGTACACTCTAATGCTGGGTGTACGAGGTAGTGACTTGTGTATTCAAAAACTGCAGCTTTAGCACAAGCATTTATTCAACCTTTGCTACCCATAAACACAGGAAACACAATAAACACTCCCTTGAAGATATTGAAACGGAAGTCTTGAAAAAATACCCAAATCCCACTGTTTGCAAAATGATTCAGAGGTCTGTGAGGATGACACAGAACTGGATGAAACTTTGTTGAAGCACAAGATAATTTGTCTAAAGTTATAAAAAATAAGTTTGGAATTAATACTTAAATACAGCATAAAGAACTATATGAAACTTTTTATTTATTTAATAATTTTACTGAGCACCATTGTGTAAATGTATAATCAATAATTTTGTCAAATCTCGCTTTCCAATTCAACATGAGCATCTGAGTCTGCAGTTTTCTATTTTTATTATTTCAATCCTGCATTTCTTTGGAACTGTGTTCACTTAATTCTCTCACTTTCCCTTCTGTTTTCAACCTTTCTGCCTCACTTCGACTCCCTCCCTCCCTCCCTCCCTCCCTCCCTGCTCAGACAGGCAGAATTTTGGAAATTCCGTTGTAACAAACAGCTTGACTGCTGGGAAATGGTGTGGGAATCCCTCTTGTGTCATATAAAAGAGAGATGAGAGACTTCACTCCCTACACTTTCACTACAGCTCCAACAGAACTTATTACTTTCTCCGAAAGCTCAGCAAACCACTGCAGCTGATCTTTCTGCATTTCTTACCTATTTATTACACTAGCAGATTAGTAATGGCATTTTTACCCAGAACCCTTCTTCTGCTGCTGCTGGCAGTAGTTTGTATTCAACTGAGTGGAGGTAAGACATTAATGACACTTTAATATCTCTTCATCTAAAAGTGTGTTTGTTATAGTCAGGCATTTTGTGCTTTTTCTTGCCTTTTAAACATAGAGATTATTGTGTAGAATCACTATCTTCTGTCGTGCATTTTAAATGAATCTTTCTATGCTTTTCTATGTTGACAGTTCTAGCGGACGGACCTGACAGGTGCTGGTGTTTGAACACTTTGAAGAAACGTGTCCCAAGAGAACATATTGAAGAGTTCTCTATTTTCCCCCGAAAATCAAAGTGCGAGAACGTTGAAATCATGTAAGTGTCAATCTGTTAACCTGCATTTAATAAAAATGCTGCTTGTTATATTTATAGCGATATTCTTAGATGCTCTATAACTTTGTTTGTTATATACGTTTTTATTAGTTGCCAAACACTAAGCAGCTTGTGAGATGTTTAACTTATCGGTTACACTTTATTTCGATAGTCCACTTTAGACATTCTATTAACTATAAGTAACTTCGTAACTACATGTCAACTACATGTCAACTAATTCTCATTAATTTGCAACTACATGTCTACTAACTCTCAGAGTAGACAGGGTAGGTTTAGGGTTAGTAGAATAAGTTGACAAAGAAAGGGTTAGAAAATATATAGCAGACAGTCTACTAATACTCTACTAACTGCTAGTTGACATGTAGTTGTAAAGTTACTTACTGTTAATAGAATGTCTAAAGTGGACTATCGAAATAAAGTGTTACCAACTTATCATATGCAATGTATAGGTCTATCTTCGACTATCTTTCCAGTTAAAATATCCTTAAAATAAGATACATTTGGTTAAGAGGCAACACTGCCTATTAAAAGTGTTTGACATGTTTATACTTAAGACAAAATAATAAATGCTCTGAAAAGTCTTTAAATCGTATGCAGTGTTGCTTCTCAAATAAAGTGTGCTTGTTTTAAGGATTTTCAGACATTCTAATTGCAAAAAGCCCATTTAGACTACTTAAGGTTTTATAAATCTGTATGTGAACTTGAATGAAATTATATAAGTTAGACTGAATCTTATTAATTTGATGCATTTTCAATGTCTGCAGACTGACACTGAAACCTGTGAACAACACATCTGAAGTCGTCCAGCGCTGCTTGAGTCCAGACACAAAACAAGGCATCAACCTGCAGCTTTGTTGGAACAGGTACAGACATTTTATTATATCACTTTCATTTTTCAGTCTGTAATAATGAACTAATGCTAAACAATATTAGGCACAAAACTAATAGACACAGCTATAGTCATGCGCCTTCAAATATGATGGTATAATTTTACTAAGGTTGAGAATCAATGTATTAATTTGCTTAATGGTCTTGTATAAACATTATTCTGTGGAAAAAGTTTATACGAAGGCTATTAAATGTTAGGCATTAGATTAATGTGTGCACTTTTTTTTGTTTAATTTGCAACAGGAAGAACATCAACAAAACCTCCACATTTAAGATATCCAACTGCTTCTAAAGCCATAAATGAAAGTGCAGAAGAGCACGGGAGGACAGAAGGGGGGATCTGGAAACTCTTGAAACCCTGTGAGTGGAATTCCATCCTGTCACATGGCCTGACACTGGCCAATCAGAATCCTGGGATTGAGTGTTGGCCTCATGCAGCTGATGGGAAATCACAGAAGACCTGAAAACACTAGGACCACTGCCAGTATCCGCCGGACGCAGATGTTGTCGGCAAAAGCATTTGGATTAGAATTCACTTGCAATATGACTGAAGCACTGAATGTATCATTACGCCAAGCAGTATTTAAAAGACTATATTTAAATGGTTTTATAATTTAACTTATTTTATAATGTAAAAACGTAAAATGTGTTACTTTTACTATTTACATTTTTTAATTTTTTTTTTATTTATCTGAGGCCATTAATGTTATATGTGATGTGTTAGGACTGATTGTGTCACATTGCTTCTTGGGCATGAAATTTGATAGCACACAAAGTACACTTTTAGGCTACCTAACAAAATATTTTTATAATGTAGGCTACTTTTGTAGCGTTTTGTAATAAAAGCCAATTTCAAGTTATTTTGCATATTTATTTTCCACATCCATTATATTTTTCTGTTGATAAGATGATATGTGTATGATTAATTATATAGGAAAACATGTTAGTTTAGCAGTAAAATAGATGTTAAACGTGGAGGAAGACTACTGAGATGCTGTCCTTATGCTATTTTTTTGGTAGATTTTACATGAGCCCCACCTATTGGTCATGTCCAAAAACGTATGCTCAAAATACCTCAAAGTTTCAAGATTGACAAAATAATTATTTAGAAGATGCGTTTATCCAAGTGTCTTGCTTAAGGTTGTGTGGTTCAAACCTTTTTGGCTTCCAGCCTAGATCATTAACCACTATGTCACCATGGACAATTTAATAGAAATGAATTTAATTTTAAATAGACATTGAGTAAAAATTCAAGGAATGCCAATGACCACACAGTTTTACATCCTCACACATTTACAGCTCATTTATACTTTATACTATTTATATATTTATACTTTAAACTATATTTACACACTGTTGTGCTCCAGCATGTTCAACTGAGTAAAATATGCAGGGGGAAATACACGGTTTATTTTATTTTAAAATAAAAGTCATTCATGTGCAAGCAAAAAACCTACATAAGTAATAAAATATTTTTAAAGACGTTTTTATTTCCATCCTGTTATGCCATCATTAAGTTTTTCATGTATTGTCACAGTCAATATTGTTGTAAAGGGCAGCGGAGAACATCTTTGCGTGGAGGCTGTAAACTTGACTGAAGGGCATGTGTGTGTGTGTGTGTGTGGGTGTTCTCCTTTCCCTCCTCTCAGGGGAAATCAAAGCTTTTCTCGGGGTTTAACTAAGAGGGAGTGGAGAGAAGAATAGATCCTCAATAAATTTCCACACTGTCAGTCCAGTTAACGCTTTGTCTCCTTCTGTCACTTTACTTTTATTCATATCTCCTCAGAGATGCTGCGAAATTAAGTTTTGGGCCTGAATTCAAAACAGGGGCGGAAAAAAGGACCACTTAAAGCTCAAGTAGAGTTATATAAATGTAATGATACCCAAACTTAAGGCATTTATTATTTAGATAAAAAAATAAAATAAAATAAATATACATTTATTCTACAGTACACAAATGTGTGTATGTACAGGTGAATATCCAGGTTATAGATCTCCACAAAAAAAAAAAAAAAAAATGAACTGTCTGATTTCAACATTATATTTTATATTATTTTCCTAACAATTTCCTTATTGTTTTCCTAACCATTTCCTTAATTTCCTTAACATTTCCATAAAACTATTTATTTGAGTTTACAAGTTATTTTTAGGAGGGGGTGATCCTTTTTCCAACTCAGTTATTCTGTTTTTAAATTTTTTTCTGACATGTTGTTGGTGTTATATCTTTCACTTGGATGTTATAAGAATATATATATATATATATATTTTATTTTTTAATTTTTTATATGAGGTCTAATAAACAACATGTTCTTAACTTCTCACTAGTACACATATAGAGGAATGCAGAAAAAAGGACCATAAAATATCAAAGCAATTTTTCATGAGCTGAGATGTCAGCATGACACTTGAACACTCAGACCCTCAAGCTTCTTTTTTTTTTTGCGGAAGTCTCCACATAAGGAGTGTTAATGCTGAAGCTGCCAGTCTTCAGTCCCAGAATGTCTTCTTTTTTGGTTTCTCAGTCTGTGTAGTGAAAAATCTCTTTGCAAAGAAACCATGTAGTAGTGGTCCTCCAGTGTTTTTTCAAAAAAAAAAAAAAAAGGTCAAAAATGCAGTCATTTCTCTTCCTGACTTAATTAAATTCTTCAAAATGGCAATCCGCAACTCAAGCAATGGACTGTTACTGGCGAAATGGCACAAAATCGCTTTCAAAAAAGTAATAGCACTCCTAAACACGCCACCGGGGACAGTTTCCATATTTTTAAGACTGACCAGATTACTGAAATTCAATGATGGTATATTAAAAATTGTGGTTACTTGGCAGATGCTGTTATCTAAAGTGACTTTTAGTACACTGTGCAGGAGCAAACCACCTGGAGCATTCTGGGACTTTTTATGTTGTTATACAGTGGTTAATGTTAAGGTTTGGGGCTCAAAAATGTCTATATAGCATCAGATTTATAACGTAAATAAAAAACAAGTATATAAAGCATAAAAATAAAAATATTCTTACACCCCCCTCATTCTATATAAATACATAAAAAAATTAAAATGAAAACAATCTGGAAAATATTTATTCTTGTTTTGGCCTACCATTACAGTTCTTTATGTGTGTGTATATATAATGAAACTATTATTATTATTATTATTATTATTATTGTATTTAAAAATACTAATAATTGTAATTATTAATCAATCACATTTAAATGAGAAAACAGACTTTAAAATATAGATGATGATAAAAATCATATAATTTTATAATCAATAATAACATCATCAACATTTTATATGATCATAAAAAATAAATGATAAAAAAACAATTTAAAAACATAAAATCTTCCAACTTTATATTTATTTATATATTTTATTTATGTTTTAATAATTGATGCCACAGACCCCAAATATGATGATCCTTCATATATAGACCCATTTATAAAAAATAAAATGCCCTCACAACCCAATCCAATAAAAAATGAATAAATAAGTAAATAAAAAAATGAATTAAGAAATATATAAACAGAATATTTACATATTTTTTCTGCCTACCAGAGTACTATTTGATGTTTGTATAACTCCTTTAGTGAATTGAGCACTACAACAATGCACAAAAGCACATGCAAATAAATAAATAAGTAAATAAATAAATAAAAACATGCCATCACAAAACACATTTTTTAAAGTAAATTTTTCCTATATGATGCTCCTGGTGGTTTGACATAAAGCTTCTAAAAAATTCTCATTGAATATACAAACTTTGTCACATGCAACTATGTAGTCCAGCAAACGCATACTGTTCGTTAGATCTGCAAATATTTGATTTATGATGATGAAACACAATCCAGTTGTTGTTGATGTCACCGTCAGAACGAAGGAAACAGTAAATCATATCATGCCCACTTGTATGTAATATTAATGTGGTACGGTCCAAACAGCTTTCACAGACTCCACAGATTGCCGGAGGTCAGCAGGGCGAGCTGTAAATAATGCTGGACTTCAATTAAAGCAGCTGATGACAAGACTGAAAAAAAAAAAAATTCCTCAGAAGGCAGGTAAACATGCTACATCAATCAGGTGGTTGGATCTCAGCAAACGGTCGACAGTGACACCTCTCCCCGATTTATCTCAGAGCGAAGGACTATGTTTTTTATGTTTCACACATCCTCTTGGATTAAAGCGAGATCTAATGTCCCATCATCTTGCCAATCACACGCTCACGGACCAATGTCGGGAAGCTACTTTGAAACTGAAGCTTGTCAAGCTCATGATATATTGTAGTTCAACTACAGTCAAGCTGCTGTTTGGAAAAAGTAGTTAGAAACTACAAGCTGCAAGCAAAACTTAGCAAGCTACATTAAAGCAAATCCAGGGGGCAATATCTTTTTAAATATAGGACTATCAGATAACATAATTTATATATTATATTAAATAAGCCAAGTAATGTTTTCTAAACCACTGCTTTGAACTTTATAGCCAGTCATTTAAATTAATTCTTTCACAACAGCAATAAAACAATTGTTCATTATGAATGTTTCAATATCACATCACAGTGAATTATTATTATTATTATAATTAAACATTTTATTAGTGGTCTGTTTCTTCATTTAAATGAAATGGAATAATATTAACAATTATTATAATACAATTTTTAACAACAACAACAACAACAATAATGTTATTTACAAGTAATATTATATATTTAAAAAAATATTGACCCCTCAAGTAGAGGGGTCAATATCGTTTTAAATATATAATATTACTTTTAAAGGTGACCTATTATGCAAAAATCACTTTTATAAGGTGTTAGAACATAGTTGTGTGGCCACAGTGTGTGAAAACAACCAGCCTATAGTGGTAAAAATCCACCCACTCATTTTGCTATAATCCCAATAAATCATAAACTGTCTCTCCAAATGAGCGGTTACAGATTTCTCCCTATGTACACGTCATACTCGGGAAAGTCCCGCCCATTTGTGACGATCTCTGCCCTATTAGCATAGACACAGCCCTGAGTGAGAAGCAGCAGTCCGCTATTATTGTTTTCTTGCTGTAGCTGCTGGAGATACAATGTCAGTGCCAAAGAGGCATTAAGTGTCGTGTGTTGGGATGCACCAAGGAACATAGGAGTCTCCATAGACCGCTGAGGACACGGTGGTTAAATTTTGTTTTCGAAGGAAATGTCCCGGGAAAAAAAATGGAAAAGTCCTATATGTTTGTTCTAATCATTTTACGCCGGACTGCCTCACAAACAAGGGTCAGTTCAGTGCTGGAGTTGTGCAAAGATTGCTTCTGAAAGAGGGATCGATACCAA